>NW_027076136.1:0-56613 GCF_963932015.1 Anas acuta
CCCCCCTCTCAACACCCTCAAGGCTCCTCACAGCCCCCCCTCCAACCCCAGGACCCCCCGGGTGCCCCCCCCGAGCTCTCCCCCAGCCCCCAGAGCCCCCCGGTGACCCCCAGCCTGCCCCCCGAGCCCCCCACCCACCCCCCAGTGCCCCCCAGGTGTCCCCCAGCCCCCCCCGGTGCCCCCCAATCTCCCCCGGAGCCCCTCCGGAGCCCCCCAGCCTCCCCCCCGGTGCCCCCCAAGCCCTCCCCGGTACCCCCCGGTTCCCCCCGGTTCCCCCCCGGTGCCCCCGTACCGCGGCAGGGGGCTGCCCCAGACGTAGAGGCTGCCCACGTAGGAGCAGGCCAGGCTGAGGCAGGCCAGCACGGCGGCCCAGCAAGCCCCGGGCCCGGCGGCGGCGGGGGCCGGGCCGGTTCCGTGCCCCGGGGCCGCTCCCGGGCCCCCCGCGGGCCCGGCTCGGCCCGGAGCGGCCCAGGAGGAGCCGCCCGCGGGCTCCGACACCGCCATGGCGCGGCGGGGGCGGGGCCACGGCCGGGGGGCGTGGTCAGGGGCGTGGTCAGACACTGAGGGGGCGTGGTAAAACCAGGGGCGGGGGTATGGTCACGGTGTGGGGCGGGGCCAGTGGTGATGGGCGGGGACAGGGGCGGGGTTTGATGGAGGGGGCGTGGCAAACGAGTGGGGGCGTGGTCGGTGGGAAAGGGGCGGGGCCACGTGGTGGCTGCGGAGAGTGGGGTGGGGACTGGGAACTGGGACAAACAGGAATAACTGGGGAAACTGGGGTTAACTGGGGGAACTGGGAGCAGTGGGAGTAACTGGGAGAACTGGGGGGAACTGGGGGTTAACTGGGGGAACTGGGAGCAATGGGGTCGACTGGGAGAAATGGGCAGAACTGGGTTAACTGGGGGAACTGGGTCTAACTGGGTGAACTGGGACCAGTGTGGGCAAGTGGGGTTAACTGGGGATAACTGGGGGAACTGGGTCTAACTGGGGGAACTGGGGGCAACTGGGACCAGCAGAGGAAACTGAAGAACTGGGGCAACTGGGACCAGTGGTGACAACTGGGGGAACTGGGGCTAACTGGGACCAAAAGGGGCAACTGGGACCAACTGGGGCTAACTGGGGCTAACTGGGGACCACCTGGGGGCCCCCTCACTGCCCCCCATTTTGGGGGTCCGGGGGGGGGGTCCCGGGCACCCCCCGCGCCGGGGGAGGCCCTGGGGTGCCCCTCGCCCTGCTCCGGCGCCTCGGGGGGCTGTGGGGATGGAAGGGGGGGGGTGAGAGGGGGTGGGGGGTAAAATTTGGGGGTGGGGGGTGTGTGGAAATTTGGGGGGGGGTCTCACCCACCGCGGGGGGGTCGCAGGAGGCGCAGCGCAGGAGGCGCGGCGCGGCAAATTTCGGCCAGGCTCCGGCGGGCGGCCGCGGCCAGCGCCGGGGTGTCGGCGACCTGGGGGGTTTTGGGGGGGGGTTTGGGGACACCGGGGGGGTGATGGGGGGGTCGGGGGGGGGGTTTTGGGGTGCCCCCCACCTGCATGAGGCGCAGGCAGCGGCGGCGGAAGCGGGCGCTGGAGCTGGCGGCCACCACGGCACCGAGCGCCTCCAGCGCCACCGGCAGCGCCCGCAGCAGCCGCTGGTGGCCCTGCAGGACACGGACCGGGGGGGGTTATTTTTTTTTTGGGGGGGGGGGGGGTCAGGGGTCGGAGAGGACCCCCCCAAGCCCCACCTGAGCCCTGCGGCGGAGCTCCTCCAGCAGCGGGTGGAGGAGGGCGCGGACCCCCCGGCTCAGGGCTTGGCGGTTGCCCCCCAGCAGCGGCTCGCGTGCGCCAGGAGCAGGCGGCGGGTCCCTGGGGGGGGGGGGACACAATGGGACAAAGGGGGGGGGGTGACAAAAAAGGGGGGACCCCCCCCAGCCCCCCACGCACCCGCCTGGTAGGGCTGGAAGGGGTCGCGGTGCTGCAGACGAGGAAGAGGAGCAGGGTCTGGGGGGGGGCGTCCCCAGGGGGGGACCCCGACGCTGGGCGCAGGGCGTAGGTGGCATCGGGGGGCAGCAGCCCTGTGGGGACAAGGGGGGGGGGGTGACACTCGAGGGGGGGTCCCCTGGGTGTCCCTCCCCCCCCCCCTGCTGTCCCCGCACCTTCCTCGGGTGCTGGTGGGGTGCTGGGGGCGGCGGCGCAGCCAAACTGGTCCCAGTCCGCCAGCCACGAGGGGTCCTGGAACAGGCGGGGGGGGCGCGGGGCGGCCGGGAGCCCCGCGGGGTCACAGCAGAAGACGTGGGGGTCGTCAAGGACAACGGGGGGGGGGACAGGGCTGTGGTCCCAAGCCTGTGTCACTGTGTCCCCAACCACATCCCCATGTGCCTGTCCCCGTGTCCCCCTCCCCATGTCCCCATGTCCCCAACCCCATGTCACCATGTCCCCGTGTCCCCAAGTCCCCCTCCCCGTGTCCCCAAGCCCCCCTCCCCGTGTCCCCCTTCTCGTGTCCCCAACCCCATGTCCCCATGTCCCCAACCCCATGTCACCATGTCCCTGTGTCCCCACGTCCCCCTCCCCATGTCCCCATGTCCCCATCCCCAAGTCCCCACGTCCCCAAGCCCCCCTCCCCGTGTCCCCAAGCCCCCCTCCCCGTGTCCCCCTCCCCATGTCCCCAACCCCATGTCACCATGTCCCTGTGTCCCCAAGTCCCTATGTCCCCGTGTCCCCATGTCCCCCTCCCCGTGTCCCCATCCCCATGTCCCCAAGCCCATGTCCCCATGTCCCCGTGTCCCCAAGCCCCCCTCCCCGTGTCCCCATCCCCATGTCCCCATGTCCCCAAGCCCCCCTCCCCGTGTCCCCCTCCCCGTGTCCCATCCCCATGTCCCCGTGTCCCATGTCCCCAAGCCCCCCTCCCCGTGTCCCCGTCCCCCCAGGATATGGCTGCGGCTCGGAGCCGGGTGCCGCTGTTGGGGTGGGGGCGCAGACAGGGGCAGAGGGCGGCGGCGGGGAGGGCGCTGAGCTCCCCCCCCAGCCCGGCGGCGGCGGCGGCCGGGGGCAGGCGCAGGGCGATGGGGGGGGCGGCCACGGGGTGCAGCCGGGAGCAGGGGGGGGCGGCGCCGGGGGGGCCCAGCCTGGGGGGGGATAAAAAAAAAAAGGGGTAAAAAAAAAGGTGAGTGGTACCGGGGGTGGCGGGGACCCCGTGCTGCCCCTGTCACTGTCACTGTCCTGCTCCCGACCCTGACCCCGTCCCCATCTTGTCCCCGTTCCCAACCCTCTCCTCATCCCCATCCATGTCCCTGTCCCCATCCGTGTCCCCACTCCTGTCCCTGTCCCCATCCTGTCCCCATCCCTGGCTCTGTCCCCATCCTGTCCCTATCCCCATCCCATCCCCATCCTGTCCCCATTCCCACTCCTGTCCCCATCCGTGTCCCCAACCCCATTCCCGTCCCCATCCCCATCCTGTCCCTGTCCCCACCCCTGTCCCCATCCCATCCCCACCATGTCCCCATTCCCGTTCCCGTTCCCGACCCCGTCCCCATCCCGTCCCCATCCCTGTCCCGTCCCCGTCCCTCACCTCACAAAGTGCCTCCCGTTTGCCCGCAGCCGCAGCCCTGCCCCCTCCCAGGCGCTTTCGGGGCTGGGGGGGGACACAAAAAGGGGACGGGGCTGGGACCGGCCCCGGGACCCCCCCCCAGCTTTGGGGTCACGGCAGTGACCCCGTACCCGTGGTACCGGTGCCACCTCCAGTGACCCCAAAGCTGGTGTGAGGGGGTGTTTTTTTTTGGGGGGGGGTCATTTACCCGTATGGGGTTGGTTTTTTTGGGGGGGGGTCATTTACCCATATAGGGTTGGTTTTTTTTTTGGGGGGGGGTCACTCACTCACCCCAGGTCCCACGAGGCCACAGCGCCGTCCACAGCTGACGCAGAGGTGGAACTCCACCTGGGGGGGGGGGGGCACAGAGGGGTGGGCAGGGTGACAGTGACACGGTGCCCCCCCCCAGGACCCCCCCCACCCATGGGTGCCCCCCCACCTCGGGGTGCACCAGGCTGGCCCGGTGCAGGAAGCGCCGCAGCTCGCCGCAGTCGGGTCGCGGTGTCCCAGGACGGGGGCAAACCTGGGGGAGGGAGCAAAATGGGGCTGGGGGGGGGGGCCCCCAATACCCAGACCCCCCCCCCAAAAAAAATAAACCCTTTTTTTATTTGGGGGGGGGCTGCTTGGCCCCGTTTCCCTGGCAGAAATGGGGCCGCCCCGCTATATTTAGCCGCCCGCCCTACTTCCAGTCCCGGGGGGGCCGTCCCCAAAACGCCCCCCCCCCCATAACAAGGTCACCCCTGGAGGGGGGGGGGGGAAGGAAAGGGGCCCCCCCTGGTCCCCCCCCCCCTTTACCTGGAAGGCCGCCTGCAATGGGGCCCGAGCCAGCAGCCGGCGGCAGCAGGGGGCTGCGGGGAGGGGGGCGGTGGGGTGGGCACCGAGCTGCTCCGGGACCCCCCCCTCACCTGGGGGGGATGTTAGCAGTTAGCAGACCCCCCCCCAAATAAAAGAGGGGGTTATTTGGGGCGGGGGGGGGGCAATTTACCCCCCCACAGGGCCTCGGAGCGGAGGGCACGGCAAAGCTCCCCGGCGGCAGCGACTGCGGGGGGGGCAAGGGGGTGTTGAGGAGGGGGTGAGGGGGGGTGCCTGACCCCCCCCACACCTGGGACCCCCCCGGGACCCCCCCCCGGTACCCGTGGTGGTGCAGCGGGGTCGCTCCTCGCCCCCCTCCACCACCAGCGCCAGCAGCAGCGCCCCCCCCCTCGCCCGCTCCTCGTCACAGGGGGGGCACAGGCGCAGCAGGAGCAGCTCCAACACCTGGGGGGGGGGGGAAAATAAGGGGAGGGGGGGCTGCGGACCCCCCCCAACCAGGATCTGCCCCCATCCCCCCATTGCAGCCCCTCCAGGGACCCCCTGAGCCCACTCAGGACCCTCCTGGACCCCCCCTTAGCACCCTAGGCCCTCCCTGAGCCCCTCCAAGGCCTCGTGTGCCCCCCCCCAGGACCCCCTGAGCCCCCCCCCCCAGGACCTTCCTGGACCCCCCTAGGCCCTCCATGAGCCCCCAGGACCCCCTCAGCCCCCCCAGGTCCCTCCTGGACCCCCCCTCGCTTTCTAGGCCCCCCTGAAGCCCCCCAGGTCCCCCCTGGGCCCTCCCTGAAGCCCCCCTAGGCCCTCCCTGACCCCCCCCAGGACCCCCTGAGCCCCCCCAGGCCCCCTTGAACCCCCTCCAAGACCCCCCCCCACGAGACCCTAAGCCCTCCCCAGACCCCCCCCACCCCCAGGCCCCCCCCCCAGCCCCCCCAGGACCCCCCCCCCCCGCACCGCTCGCGCAGCCCCGTCCATCTCGCGCCCCCCCCCCCCCAACAGCGCCCCCTGGCGGCTCGGAGGGGAGGGGCCGGGGGGGCGGGGCGGGGGTCGCCATGGCAACAGAGGGGGGAGGGGGCGGGGCCTGCCGGGGGGGCCGTCGCCATGGGAACCGCCCCTCCCCCGCCCCCCTCGGCGGCGGGCCCCCTGTTGCCATGGCGACGGCGCGGCGGGGGGGGCGCGGACGGGTCCATTTGGGGGGGGGCCGCGGGGGGGGGGGGGACACCGGGAATTGGGGGGGGGGGGAGGAGAACGGGGACGCCCCCCCCACCCCAGTGCCCCCCCCATTCTCGTTGACCCCCCCTTTTATCGTTGACCCCCCCCTTTTATCGTTGACCCCCCCCTTTTACCGGTGCCCCCCCCCCCTTTGCCGGTGGCCCCCCCCTTTTCCCGGTGGCCCCGCCCCCCCGGGTGTGATGAGCGGCGGCGGCCTCAGCCCCCGGCCGGAGTGCGCGGAGCCGCTCAGGTAGGGCCTGGGGGGGGGGCAAAGACCCCAAAACCCCCCCAAATTCCCCCCCCAACCCCCCCTTCCTCATACACCCCCCCCCCAAGGCCCCGCATCCCCCCCCCGGGCCCTGCGGCATCCCCGGTTCCCCCCCCCCTCATTGCCCCCCCCCGGTCCCGGCACTGCGGCAGCGGCTCCGCAGCGGCCCCGCTTTGTGCCCGGGCCCTGTCCCCTCCCCCCCGTGTGTCCCCCCCCAATTTAACCCCCCCCATACCCTTAACCCCTCCCCAAAGACCCCCCCCTTTAACCCTTTTTCCTTTTACCCCCCCCCCCCTTTGGCCCCCCATCCCCTTAACCCCCCCCTTTAACCACCCCCAAGACCCCCCCTAAAGCCCCCATCCCTTTGCCCCCCCCTTTTGCCCCCCCTTTAGCCCTCCCATCCCTTTAACCCCCCCCTTAACCCCTCCCCAAAGACCCCCCCCCTTTAACCCCCTTCCCTTCACCCCCCCTTTAGCCCCCCCATCCCCTCAACCTCTCCATTTATCCCCCCTTTACCCCCCCATTGCCCCCCCACTCCCTTAACCCCCACTTTCCCCCCCCCTTAACCCCCCCTCCCCATTTACCCCCCCTTTAACCCCCCCTCCCCTTTCCCCCCCCCCAATTCCCACTCGTGCCCAGCCCCCCCGTGCCCCCCCCCCCACTCGTGCCCAGCCCCCGATTCCCCGCCTGCTGTCACGGGGGGGGGGACCCCGGGGGGGGGGGGCGGGGGGGGGGCCCTGCCATTTATCCCGGCACTAAGAGCATTAGCGCCCGGCGCAGCCGGACAGGCGGCGGCAGGAGGGTAACGGGGGGGGGGGAGGTGGGACGGGACCCCCGCGACCCCATAGGGGACCCCCCACCCCATACAGGACCCCCAACCCCGTACAGGAGCCCCCCACCCCAATATGGGGACAGGGACCCCAATGTGGGGATGGATTCCCCCCCCCCATGTGGGTTTGGGGACCACCCCCCCCGGGTTTGGAGACCCCCCCCCATGGGGTTGGAGACCCCCCCTGAGTTTGGGGACCCTCCCCCGGGTTTGGAGACTCCCCCCCTGAGTTTGGGGGCCCCCTGGCACAGGGCCGGGACCCCCCGGGACCCCCCCCCCATGGGGCCAGGACCCCCGGGATGCTGCCGGGTCTTTTTGGGGGCACCCCCCCCCCGTCCCCATCCCTTTCCCGGGGGGGTCCCTGGGGTCTGGGGAGGTTCCCTGGGGTTTAGAACGGTCCCATCAGGTTTTAGGGTCCCCTCCTGGGTTTTAGGGTCCCCCCTGTGTTTTGGGAATTTCCCCTGTGTTTTGAGGTCCCTCCCTTGGGATTTGTATGTTTCCCCTTGGATTTTGCCCCCCCCCCCCCCGGGTTTTAGGGTCCCTCCTGTGTTTAGGGTTCCCCCTGTGTTTTGGGGGTTTCTCCTTGGTTTTTGGGGTCCCCCCCAGGTTTTGGGAGTCTCCTTTGGGTTTTAGGGTCCCCCACTTGTTTTTTCTGTGTTTCCCCTTGGGTTTTGGGATCCCCCCTGTGTTTTAGGATCCCCCCATGTTTTGGGTCCCCCCTCCTTGGGTTTTAGGGTCCCTCCCCAGAGTTTTAGGGTCCCCCCTGTGTTGTAGGAGCCCCCCTGTGTTTTGAGGTCCCTCCCCTTGGGTTTTCATGTCCCCCCCTGGGTTTTAGGGTCCCCCCTGGGTTTTGGGGATTTCTCCTTGGTTTTAGGGTCCCCCGCTCCGGGTTTCAGGATTTACCCCGGGTTTTGGGTTCCCCCCCCTTGTGTTTTAGGGCTCGGCCATGCTGTCCCCCACGGACTACGACAGCCTGGAGATCCAGCAGCAGTACAGCGACGTCAACAACCGCTGGGACGACGGCGACGACTGGGAGCATGAGGGCAGCTCCGCGCGGCGCTTCGAGCGCTCCCGCATCAAGGCCCTGGCCGGTACGGGCCGGGGGGGGGCCGGGGGGGTGCACACGCGTGTGTAAGGGTGGCTGCGTGCATTGGTGTGTGTGGGGATGGGGGTGGTGGGTGAGGGGCTGGGTGCGGAAATGGGTGCGGGGGGTGTGAGTGTGCGAGGGGAGGGGTGTGAGTGTGCAAAGGGACATGTGAGTGTGCAAAGGGACGTGCGTGCGAAGGGAGGCGTGTGTGTGTAAGGGGATGAGTGTGCAAAGGGATGTGTGAGTGTGCAAGGGGAGGCGTGTGCATGTGCAAAGGGACACGTGTGCAAAGAGATGTGTGAGTGTGCAAAGGGAGGCATGTGTGTGTGCAAAGGGATGTGTGTGAGTGTGCAAAGGGATGCACGTGAAAGGGGATGCGTGTGCATGTGCAAAGGGATGCGTGTGCAAAGGGATGCGTGTGCAAGGGGATGCGTGTGCAAAGGGATGCATGGCACCAGCATGGCTGCTCGCACGCGTGTACCATTTGCAGGTGTGCACGCACCGGAGTGTGCAAACACGTGTGTGCAGAGAGGGCTGCGTGGGGGTAGGCGTGCACATGGGGTCGTAGGGATAGGCGTGCAAACGGGTCTGTGCGCGTGTGGATAGATGTGTGTGTGTGCACAGATTCGTGCACGTGCAGACTCATGAGTGTGCAATGTGCACGTGCACCCAGACTCGTGCAAGCAGACGTGCAAGTGCAAACAGACTCATGCTTGTGCACTGTGCACGTGCACAGACTCGTGCACATAGACATGCGTGTGCACACCGACGTGCGTGTGCAGGCAGACGTGCACTTGGATTCGTGAGCGTGCCAAGAGCCGTGCGCGTGCATGGGCGTGCACACTCACCTATCCACGTGCAAACGGGCTCGTGCGCGCGTGCACACGCTCGTGTGCAACCGGGCTCACCCCCAGGTGTCCCCGTGCACCCCCACGTGTCCCCGTGCACACTCACGTCCCCGTGCCCGCCCCGCGCACGCCGTGGCCCCGCCGCCGCCCGACTGCTCCTGGGCCGAGCCCGGCGCCGCGCTGCTGCCTCTGCCCCCCCCCCGCCGCCACCCCCCCCACCCTGTGCCCCCCCCTCCCCAAATTTTAACACCCCCCCCCCAACCATGGCCGCGCGCCCCCCCCGGCAGCCCGGCCCCCCCCCCCGGCGGCGTCCTGGAGGGGCGCTTCAAGCAGCTGCAAGGTGAGACCTGGGGGGGGGGGACACAGCAGGGCCCCCCCCCCCATTCCCCAGGACCCCCCCTCCATTCCCCTGCCCCCCCCCCATTTCCCCAGGACCCCCCCTTTCTCTCCAACCCCCCCCAAAAGTCCCCAGAGCACCCCGCACCTCCCCGATCCCCCCCCTTTTCCCCTCCGTGCCCCCCCCATCCCCTCCGTGCCCCCCCCGCCCCCACTTCACGCCCCCCCCCCGGCCCCACAGCCTCAATTCCCCCCCCCCAGACACTAAAAATCCTCCTGTCCCCCCCCGCAGACCCCAAAACCCCCCCTAATTCCTCCCCCCCTAAACCTCACCTGCGCCCTCCCCTCTCCCCGTCACCCTTCAGAAACCTCGTGGGGGGGCTCCCACAGCCCCCCCCATCCCGTGCCCCCCCCCCGGACCCTGTGGGGCCGTCGGGTTCCCACGGGCGGCCCCGAAACCGCCCCCCCCCCCCGCCCCCGGACCCCGAAACCGGCACACCCAGACCTGGGGTGACGCCCGCTGCCCCCGGCACTTTTTGGGGCGGGGGGGGGCAAGCCCTTTTTTATTTTGGGGGTGGGGAAACCCTTTCGGGGAGGGGCAGGCCCTTTTTGGGGTCGTCGTGAGTTTTTTTTGGGGGGGTCACGCATTTTTTTGGGGGGGTGGCTGCAGCGCTCCCCCCCCCCCTCCAGCCCCAGCTCCTGGCTCTTGTTTTGGCCTCGGGGCCGAGCGAAGAGGCTGGGGAGGGGTGAGGGGGGGGGGGGGGGGGGGGGGTTGTGCCCTCCCCCCCATTCAAAAACAAGGCCCTGCCCCCCCCCGCCCCACCCCCCTGGGGGGGGCACATGCGTGTGCGCCGTGCTCACGCTCGCGTGCCCGTGGTTGTGCACCCGGCGCTTGCAGCCCCCCCAAACCCTCCTAAATCCCCCCCCAGCCCCAAAATTCCCCCCCCCCACGACCCCCAAATCCCCCCCAGCCCCAAAATTCCCCCCCCCCACGACCCCCAACCCCCCCTCGAGCCCCCCACAGCCCGGCCCCAAATCCTCTTACTGCTAATCCGGGGCTGGTGCCGGGCACGAGCGGCTCCCAAGCGCCCTCCTTGAGCTTGGGGGGGGTCCCACCAAACTGGGGGGGGGGCAAACTTTTAATGGGGGGGGGCACAACCGCCCCCCACCCCCTTATGGGGCTGAGTTTAGGGTTTGGATTAGGGTTAGGGTTAGGATTAGCATCCCCGGGTGCTCTCCCAGCGCTGTGCCGTGCCGTTTACCCCAAAAATTTGAGGTTCTGCTGCCCCCCACCCCAATTTTTTTTCCCGGGGGGGGGTCTCACGGTGCTGTGCCCCCCCCCCCCGATAGACGAACGGGAGGCGGTGCAGAAGAAAACCTTCACCAAGTGGGTGAACTCGCACCTGGCGCGGGGCACCTGCCGCCTGGGGGACCTCTACAGCGACCTGCGGGACGGCCGCATGCTGCTGCGCCTGCTCGAGGTGCTCTCGGGGGAGCAGCTGGTGAGTGGGGGGCCCTTTGGGGTGGGGGGGGGGGGCGCACGGCTGGGAGACCCCTCCCCAAAATCATTGGGACCCACGGGGGTCTGTCCGCTGGGTGTCCCTTTCCCCCTGGTGTCCCCATCCCTGTTCCCCTGGGGTTCCTTTCCCAATGGGGTCTCTGTCTCCCTGGGGACCCCGTCCCTGTCTCCATGGGGTCCCGGTCCCCATCCCAGTCCCCCTGGTGTCCCCTTCTGCTGGGGTCCCAGTCCCTGTACCCCTGGGGTCCCCATCTCCATGGGGTCCCAGTCCCCATCCCGGTCCCCATTGTGTCCCCCCAGTGTCCCCTGACCCCCGGTGACCCCGTCCCAGTCCCCCCAGTGTCCCCTTCCCCATCCCCCTGGGGTCCCAGTCCCCATGGTGCCCCCATCCCAGTCCCCATTCTGTTCCCCCAGTGTCCTTGTCCCAGTCCCCATGATGTCCCCTTCGTGTCCTCGTCCCCATGGGGTCCCCCTGGTGGCCCCTACCCCACAGGGTCCCTGTCCCCAGGGTGTCCCCTTCCCCTGGGTGTCCTCATCCCCCTGGTGTCCCCGGGGTGTCCCCATTCCCATGGGGTCCCCATCCCTCTCCCCTTCGCGTCCTCTCCCGCTGGGTGTCCCCATGCCCTCCCCTTCTTCCCCCGCCCCCCTACACCCCCCCACCCGCCCCCTCCCCAATTTAACGCCCCCCCCTCCCCTCCCCGGGGCCCAGCCCAAGCCCACCAAGGGCCGGATGCGGATCCACTGCCTGGAGAACGTGGACAAGGCGCTGCAGTTCCTCAAGGAGCAGCGCGTGCACCTGGAGAACGTGGGCTCGCACGACATCGTGGACGGCAACCACCGCCTGACCCTGGGCCTGGTCTGGACCATCATCCTGCGCTTCCAGGTCATTTTCGGGGGGGGACCGGGGGTCCCAGGGGTTGGGCGGGGGTCTCCTCACCGCGCCGTGGCCCCCCCAACAGATCCAGGACATCAGCGTGGAGACGGAGGACAACAAGGAGAAGAAGTCGGCCAAGGACGCGCTGCTGCTGTGGTGCCAGATGAAGACGGCAGGGTGAGTGCCCCGGGGGGCCCAAAGGGGGTCCTGGGGGGGTCCTGAGGGTATTGAGGTGGTTCTGTGGGGGTCCTGGGCTGAGTTTTCCCCCCTGGCAGGTACCAGAACGTGAACGTGCACAACTTCACCACCAGCTGGCGGGACGGGCTGGCCTTCAACGCCATCATCCACAAGCACAGGTGGGGCACACGGGGACGTCCCCGGGGGGGCAGGGGGATTTGGGGACGTGTAGGGGCAGGGATTTGGGGTGGGGGACGCGGGTCCGAGGCTGTGCCGCTGCCCAGGCCGGACCTGGTGGACATGGAGGCGCTGCGGCGCTGCAACGCGCACTACAACCTGCAGAGCGCCTTCAACCTGGCCGAGCGCGAGCTGGGCCTCACCAAGCTGCTGGATCCCGAAGGTGAGCGGGGTCCCGGGGGGTCCTGGGGGGTCCCAAAGGGGTCCCGGGGGGGGCTGTGGGGTCGCGGGGCCGCCCCACTCAGCCGCCTGCCCCCAGATGTCAACGTGGACCAGCCGGACGAGAAGTCCATCATCACCTACGTGGCCACCTTCTACCACTACTTCTCCAAGATGAAGGCGCTGGCGGTGGAGGGGAAGCGCATCGGGAAGGTGCCTGGGCGGACGGACGGACAGGGGGTGGACAGACGGACAGACAGACAGGGGGTGGACAGATGGACGGACAGACGGACGGGGGGGAGGACAGGGGGGCGAGCAGGAGGCTGAGCATGGGGGTGGGTGGCTGGGGGGCAGGCGGACAGACAGACAGACGGAGGGAGGAGGTGGGGGGATGGAGAAATGAGGGGGGCGGACGGACGGACAGATGGACAAGGGGGGCGGACAGACAGACAGACGGACAGACAGACGGCCGCCCGCAGGTGCTGGACGCGGCGCTGGAGGCGGAGCAGCTGGTGGAGAAGTACGAGACGCTGGCGGGCGAGCTGCTGGGCTGGATCGAGCAAACCATCCTCACCCTCAACGACCGGCAGCTGGCCAACGCGCTGGCCGGCGTGCAGAACCAGCTGCAGGCCTTCAACACCTACCGCACGGTGGAGAAGCCCCCCAAGTGAGCCCCCCCGCTGGGATCCCTGCCCCCCAGGTGGCCGTGGGCCCCTCCCCGGGGGGCTGAGCGCCGCCTCTGTGCCCCCCCCCCAGGTTCATGGAGAAGGGCAACCTGGAGGTGCTGCTCTTCACCATCCAGAGCCGCATGCGCGCCAACAACCAGAAGGTGTTCGTGCCGCGCGAGGGGAAGCTCATCTCTGACATCAACAAGGTTTGGCGAGGAGGGGGCGCCGCCGCCGTGCCTGGGTGGGGGGGAGAAGTGACCCCGGTGTCTGCCCCCGCAGGCCTGGGAGCGCCTGGAGAAAGCGGAGCACGAGCGGGAGCTGGCGCTGCGCACCGAGCTGATCCGGCAGGAGAAGCTGGAGCAGCTGGCGGCTCGCTTCGACCGCAAGGCGGCCATGAGGGAGACGTGGCTGAGCGAGAACCAGCGCCTCGTCTCCCAGGTGCCCCCTCCACCACCCCTCCGCCACCCCCCCGGTGTCCCACGGCCCATCCTCACCCCTCTCCGTCCCCTCCAGGACAATTTCGGCAGCGACATGTCGGCGGTGGAGGCGGCGGTGCGCAAGCACGAGGCCATCGAGACCGACATCGTGGCCTACAGCGAGCGGGTGCAGGCGGTGAGCGCGGTGGCGGCCGAGCTGGAGGCCGAGCGTTACCACGACCTGCGCCGCGTCCTGGCGCGCCGCAACAACGTGGCGCGGCTCTGGGACTTCCTGCGGCAGCTGGTGGCCGCCCGCCGCGAGCGGCTGCTGCTGCACCTCGAGCTGCAGAAGATGCTGCAGGACCTGGCGCACCTGGCGGGGTGGATGGAGGAGATGAAGGTACCGGGGGGGGGGGGGCTTCGGGGTGATTGGGTGGGTGGCGGCTCTCCCTGTGGTGTTTTTGACCCCCTCCTGCCCCGCAGGGCCGGCTGCAGTCGCAGGATTTCGGGAAGCACCTGCACGGGGTGGACGACCTGCTGCAGATCCACGCGCTGGTGGAGGCCGACATCGCGGCGCAGGCTGAGCGGGTGCGGGCGGTGAGCGCCGCGGCCCAGCGCTTCGCCCTGCCCGGAGAGGGTGAGTGCGGCCCCCCAAGACCCCCGAGACCCCCGGCCGGAGCCCCAGGGGAGCAGGGAGCTGACGGGACCACCCCCAGGATACAAACCCTGCGAGCCGGAGGTGGTGTGGGAGCGTGTGGCCACGCTGGAGCTGCGGTACCGGGAGCTGGTGGAGCTGGCGGGGCAGCGCCGGGCCAAGCTGGAGGAATCGCGGCGCTTCTGGAAGTTCTTCTGGGACACCGGGGAGGAGGAGGCCTGGATGCGGGAGCAGGAGCGGCTCCTCTCCTCCGAGGACGTGGGCCGGGACCTCACCAGCTCCCTGCGGCTGCTGAGCCAGCACGCGGCCTTCCGCGACGAGCTGAGCGGGCGCGCGGGGCCCCTGCAGCAGGCGCTGGCGCGGGGCCGGGGGCTGGCGGGCGAGGGGCACCCGCGGGCGGGCGAGGTGGGCGAGCGGGTGCGGGAGGTGGAGGGGCGCTGGCGGGCGCTGGGCGAGCTGGCGGCCGAGCGCGAGCGGCGCCTGCGGGACGCCGCCGGCCTCTTCCAGTTCCAGGCGGAGGCGGCCGACGTGGAGGCCTGGCTGGAGGACGCCCTGCGCCTGGCCTCCAGCCCCGAGCTGGGCCACGACGAGTACTCCACGCGCAGCCTGGCCCGGCAGCACCGCGAGGTGCAGGAGGAGGTGCGCAGCCACCTCCCGGCCATCGCCGCCCTCCACGAGCAAGCCGGGGCCCTGCCGCCCGCCTTTGCCGGTGCTCCCGGTGTCGCCGGGCGGCTGCCGGCTCTGGAGCGGCGCTACCAGGAGCTGGCGGCGCAGACGGAGCGGCGGCGGCAGGAGCTGCAGGACGCCCTCAGCCTCTACACCATGCGCAGCGAGGCGGACGCCTGCGGGCTCTGGGTGGGCGAGAAGGAGCAGTGGCTGCACGCCCTGCTCGTCCCCGACAAGCTGGAGGACCTGGAGGTGGTGCAGCAGCGGTGAGCGCGGCCCCTGTGCCCCCCAGAGCCTCCCCCCTGCCCTCCCTGGGGACCACCAGGTCCTCACCTCGTTCATTGTTGTCACCCCCCCAAGGTTCGAGACACTGGAGCCGGAGATGAACAACCTGGCGTCCCGCGTCGCCGCCGTCAACCGCATCGCCGACCAGCTGCTGGCCACCGACCAGCGCAACCAGGAGAGCATCCGCACCACCCGCGAGCAGCTCAACGCCAGGTTCGGGCATCCGGGGGGGTCCCAGGGTATAGGCGGGGGGCTCCGGGGGGGCTCGGCCGTCCCCTGAGCCCGCTGCCGTGCAGGTGGGAGCGGTTCCGCGCGCTGGCCGACCAGAAGAAGGAGGCGCTGACCTCGGCGCTGAACATCCAGAATTACCACCTGGAGTGCAACGAGACCACCTCGTGGATGCGGGAGAAGACGAAGGTGATCGAGTCGACGCAGGGGCTGGGCAACGACCTGGCGGGGGTGATGGCCCTGCAGCGCAAGCTGTCGGGCATGGAGCGCGACCTGGAAGCCATCGAGGGCAAGGTGCGGGACCTGCGGGCCGAGGCGGAGAAGCTGGCGGCCGAGCACCCGGAGCAGGCGCCCGGCATCCTGGAGCGGCTGGCGGCCATCGAGGCGGTGTGGGCCGAGCTGTGCCGCTGCCTGCGGCGGCGCGAGGAGTCGCTGGGGGAGGCCAGCAAGCTGCAGGGCTTCCTGCGGGACCTGGCCGCCTTCCAGGCCTGGCTGGCCCGCACCCAGACGGCCGTGGCCTCCGAGGACGTGCCGGCCACCCTGGCCGAGGCCGAGCGGCTGCTGAGCCAGCACGAGAGCATCCGCAAGGAGATCGCCCACTACGGCGACGATTACCGCAGCACGCGGGCGGTGGGCCGCCAGGTGACGCAGGGACAGACGGACGCGCAGCACGTCTTCCTGCACCAGCGCCTGGAGGCCCTGGACACGGGCTGGGAGGAGCTGGGGCGCATGTGGGAGAACCGCCACCAGCTCCTCTCCCAAGCCTTCGCCTTCCAGCTCTTCCTCCGCGACTCCAAGCAGGTCGAGGGCGTCCTCAGCACCCAGGTGAGCTGGGGGGAGGTGGTGGCGGTGGTGGTGGCGGTGCCGGGGAGCTGCGGTGACGCCCGGTGTCCCGTGCAGGAGTACGCCCTGTCGCACAGCGAGATGCCCAGCACGCTGCAGGGCGCTGAGGCCTCCGTCAAGAAGCACGAGGACTTCATGGCCACCATGGAGGCCAGCGGCGAGCGCGTGCAGGGGCTGGTGGCTGCCGGCCGCAAGCTGGTGGCCGAGGGCAGCCCGCACGCCGACAAGGTGCAGGAGACGGTGGACTCGGTGGAGAGCAGGTGAGGGACCCCCCAAGGGCCGGTGCTGGGTGCTGGGAGCCCCCCGGTCCTCACCACGGCCCCGCTGCAGGCACAAGAAGAACCGGGAGGCGGCCCAGGAGCTGCTGGGGAGGCTGCGGGACAACTGGGAGCTGCAGCGGTTCCTGCAGGACGGGCAGGAGGTGAGCACGGGGTGGGGATGGGACGGGGATGGGGATGAGGATGGGATGGGATGGGATGGGATGGGATGGGATGGGTGCAGCACAGCATCACAACCCCAACCCCGCTGTCCCCCTCGCAGCTCACGCTCTGGATCAACGAGAAGATGCTGACGGCCCAGGACGTGTCCTACGACGAAGCCCGCAACCTGCACACCAAGTGGCAGAAGCACCAGGCCTTCGCCGCCGAGCTGGCCTCCAACAAGGGCTGGCTGGACAAAATGGGCAAGGTTGGGGCTGGGGCGACACTGGGGACGAGGCTGCCCCCATGCCGCGTCCCCGCTGAGCCCGGCGTCCCCACCAGGAGGGCCAGCAGCTGGCGGCGGCGAAGCCGGAGCTGGGGGCGGTGGTGACGGAGAAGCTGTCGGCGCTGCGGGGGCTGTGGGACGAGCTGGAGACGACGACGCGGACGAAAGCGCGGCGCCTCTTCGATGCCAACCGCGCCGAGCTGTGCGCCCAGTCCTGCGCCGCGCTGCGGGGCTGGCTCGCCGGCGTGCGCGCCCAGCTGCGCTCCGACGACTACGGCAAGGACCTGACCAGCGTCAACATCCTGCTCAACAAGCAGCAGGTCGGCCCCGGGGGGACGGGGAGAAGGGAGATGGGGCTCCGGGGGCAGCGGGTTGCGGGGTGTGGGGTTTTGGTTTAAGGTTTATAGACCTCCCTGGAGGGCTTTCAAAGCCGTTTGGATGTAGAGCTCAGAGATATGGTTCAGTGGAGGACTGGTTAGGGTTAGGTCAGAGGTTGGACTCGGTGATCCTGAGGTCCCTTCCAACCTAGAAATTCTGGGATTCTGTGATTTTGTGATTCTGTTTTGGGCACACGGGGTCGGACACGCAAAGGACAGGGGGATGGGGATGGGTGCACGGATCAGGGCACCCAAAGGACGCGGTGCGAGGCTGCTGGGGCGCCCCGAGGCGCTGCCACTCACCCCGCACCCCGCTCAGATGCTGGAGAAGCAGACGGCCGTGCGGGAGAAGGAGGTGGAGGCGATCCGGGCGCAGGCGCAGGCCCTGAGCCGCGAGGACGCCAGCGCGGCCGAGGTGCAGGGCCAGGTGCGCGCCGTGGAGGAGCAGTTCCTGGGGCTGCGCGAGCCCCTCCGCGAGCGCCGCCGCAAGCTGCTGGCCTCCAAGGAGGAGCACCAGTTCAACCGGGACCTGGAGGACGAGATCGTGAGTGGATTTGGGGACGGGGGAAGCCCCACACCCCCCAGGGGGGTCCCACGGTCGCCCTCACCCCTCTTCTGTCCCCGCAGCTGTGGGTGAAGGAGCGCAGACCCCTGGCCGTCTCCACCGACCACGGCAAGGACCTGCCCTCGGTGCAGCTGCTCATCAAGAAGAACCAGGTGGGTCCGGGGGGCCGGGAGGTGCCACAACGAGCCCCCCGTCGCACTCACATCATCGTGTTCCTCCGTCCCCAGACGCTGCAGAAGGAGCTGCAGGGCCACGAGCCGCGAGTGGAGGAGCTGCTGGGGCGCAGGGGGGGGCTGGCGCGCTCGGCCGAGAGGGTGCGGGAGCTGCGGGAGGCCTGGCAGGAGCTGCGGCTGCAGGCGGAGCTGCGGCACCAGCGGCTGGAGCGCGCCCACGCCGCGCAGCAGTTCTACTGCGACGCCGCCGAGGCCGAGGCTTGGATGGGCGAGCAGGAGCTGCACATGATGGCCCAGGAGAAAGCCAAGGTACGGCCCCTGGGGGGGTCCCGTATCCCTCAGCGCCCCCCCGGATCACATCCTGAGCCGTTGTGCCCCCCCCTCCAGGATGAGCTGAGCGCCCAGGCCATGGTGAGCAAGCACCTGGTGCTGGAGCAGGCGCTGCGGGACTACGCGCACACCGTGCACCAGCTCTCGGTGCAGAGCCGCGACATGGTGGCCGCGGGGCACCCCGAGAGGTGGGTGCCGGCCCCCACGTCCCCTCTGCCTCCTTCCTTCCTTCCCCTCCACCCCGGGGGGGCGTCCCCTGGCCCCGTGCAACCCCCCCTGACGCCCGGCGTGCCCGCAGCGAGCGGCTGACGCTGCGCCAGGGCCAGGTGGACAAGCTGTACGCCAGCCTGAAGGACCTGGCGGAGGAGCGGCGCGCCAAGCTGCAGGAGCACCAGCGGCTCTGCCAGCTCAAGCGCGACGTGGACGACCTGGAGCAGTGGATCTCGGAGCGGGAGGTGGTGGCGGCCTCCCACGAGCTGGGCCAGGACTACGAGCACGTCACGGTGCGGCCGCGGGGCTGAGGAGCCTCTCTCTGTGTCCCTGTCCCCCCCGTGTCCCCTGCCGGCGTCCCCGACGCGTCCCCTCACCTCCCCCCGCAGATGCTGCGGGACAAATTCCGGGAGTTCTCGCGGGACACCAGCAGCATCGGGCAGGAGCGGGTGGACGGCGTCAACGGGCTGGCGGACGCGCTGATCGCCGCGGGGCACTCGGAGAACGCCACGGTGGCCGAGTGGAAGGACGGGCTGAACGAGGCCTGGGCCGACCTGCTGGAGCTGATCGACACGCGCTCGCAGATGCTGGCGGCCTCCTACGAGCTGCACCGCTTCTACCACGACGCCCGCGAGACCCTGGCGCAGGTGCAGCACAAGCAGAAGCAGCTGCCGGACGAGGTGGGGCGCGACCTGAACACGGCCGAGGCCATGCAGCGCATGCACACCACCTACGAGCACGACATCCAGGCGCTGAGCGCACAGGTGAGCCCACGGCACGACGCGGCACAGTGTGGCATGACGCGGCACGGGGTGGCACAAAATGGCACAGGGTGGCACAGCGTGGCACGACATGGCACGGGGTGGCACGGCACAGCATGGGGTGGCACAACATGGCACGGGGTGGCACAGCGTGGCACGATGTGACACGACATGGCACAGCGTGTCACAACATGGCACGGGGTGGCACGGTGTGTCACGACATGGCATGGCATGGCATGGCATGGCATGGCACAGTGTGTCACGACATGGCATGACATGGCACGGCTCAGCACGGCCTCACCTCTTGTCCCCCAGGTGCGCCAGGTGCAGGAGGACGCGGCGCGGCTGGAGAAGGCGTACGCCGGGGAGAAGGCGGCCGACATCCGGCGGCACGAGCGGGCGGTGAGCGAGGCGTGGGCTGAGCTGCGCGGCAGCAGCCAGGGCCGGCGCCGGCTGCTCCTGGACACCGTGGACAAATTCCGCTTCCTGCGCGCTGTGCGCGACCTCCTGCTCTGGATGGACGGCGTCCGCCTGCAGATCGAGGGCCAGGAGCGCCCGCGGTGAGGGGGCGGCCACGGGAAGGGGGTGTGGGGGGGGGAACGGGGCCGTGGGGGCCGCGGCGGCGGCGCTGAGCCCGGTCCCGGCCCCCCGGGTGGCGCAGGGACGTGTCCTCGGCCGACCTGGTCATCAAGAACCACCAGAGCATCAAGGCGGAGGTGGAGGCGCGGGCCGACAGCTTCGACGCCTGCGTGGCCATGGGCACCGCGCTGCTGGACAAGGGGCACTACGCTGCCGACAAGGTGTCCCCGGCCCCGTGTCCTTGTCCCCAGTCCCGTGTCCATGTCCCCATCCCTGTGTCCTTGTCCCCATTCCATCCCATCCCCGTGTCCCCCATTCCTATATCTGTGTCCCTGTCCCCTCATCTGCTCTTGTCCCTGTCCCCTCTTCTGGTTTTGTCCCTATTCTGTCCCCGTCCCCATGTCCCCGTCCCTATTTTCCTGCCCCCGCTGGCTCACCGCTCGCCCCCAGATCTCGGAGAAGCTCTCTCAGCTCCAGGAGCGCCGCAGGGACATCGGCGAGCGCTGGAAGGAGAAGATGGACTGGCTGCAGATCGGTGAGTGCCGCGCGGCGGGGAGCAGGGGGTGTCCCCACCCCCCTCGTGTCCCCTCGTGTCCCCCAATTTCGAGCCCCTCGATGTCCTTCCTGTAACGAGGAGCCCAAAAACGCACCCAGTGCTCGAGGTGCAGCCCAGGGGGGGAGGACCCCTTCCCCAACCCCGCTGCCTGCACCATGACACCGCCAGCCCCCTCCCCACCGCCCACCAGTGCTCCCAGTTCCTCCTCCAGCTCTCCCACCACCCCCTCCCCGTGTCCCCCCCCGCAGTGCTGGAGGTGCTGATGTTCGGGCGCGACGCCAGCATGGCCGAGGCGTGGCTGGCCAGCCAGGAGCCCATCGTGCGCTCGGCCGAGCTGGGGGGCAGCGTGGCCGAGGTGGAAAACCTCATCAAGCGCCACCAGGGCTTCCAAAAAGCGGCCGCCGCCTGGGAGGAGCGCTTCGCCGCCCTCGAGCGCCTCACCACGGTGAGGGGGGGGCGAGGGGGGGCGGCTGGGACCCCCCCCGGGGGGATTTAGGGGGTGCTGACCCCCCCCCTGTGACCCCCCGGTTTTGCAGCTGGAGGAGAAGGAGCGGCGGCGGCGCGAGGAGGAGGAGGCGAGGAAGAGGCGGCCGCCAACGCCCCCCCCGCAGCCTGAGGCTGGGGGGGGTCCCGTGGTGCCCCCCGGGACCCAAAATGGGTTGGGGACGGGGGAGGCGCAGAGGTGAGGGGGGGGGGGAGACAGGGATTGGGGGGGTACAGGGATTTGGGGTGGGGGCAGGTTTGGGGGGTCGTGGGGGGGTGATGCTGCAGGGTGGGGGCATTGGGGGGGCTTAATGGGGAGGGGGGGATCTGGGGGGGTTGTGGGATTGGGGGGGGCACCCTGGGGGGGGGGAACGCAGTGCCCATGGGGTAAGGGTTATTTTTGGGATGGGGGGGGTACAGAGGGGACATGGGGTCCAGGGGAAGGAGGGGACACCGGGGGGGGGTCCTGGGTTGGGGGGGGTCCTATCCCATCCCCCTTACCCCCCCCTTGTGCCCCCCCCCAGGCCCCCAGCCCTCCAGAGCCGCCTGCCTGAGCCCCCGGCCGTGAACGGGATCTGCCCTGACAGCGCCGCTGCCCCGGTAAAGCCCCCCCCCCCCAAAAATCCCCCACCCCCCCAGATTTGGGGGACCCCCACCCAAAAGGACCCACACCCCCCCTTTTTATTCCCCCCCCCCCAGGTGCCAGCGGGGCCGGCGCTCACCAACGGGGCCCGGGAGCGAGGCCCCAGCCCGGGGGGGTCTCCCCGGGGGGGGCGCCCGCGGGGGGGTCCGGCCCCCGACCCTGCCCACGCCGCCACCCTGCCCCCCCGCGCCCCCCCCGCCCCCGAGAGCCTGGAGGGCGGCCTCTGCCGCAAGCACGAGATGGAGGCGCAGGGAAAAAAGGCCCCCAACAGGTGAGGACCCCCCCAAAAAATATGCCCCCTGTACCCCAAAATCCACCCTGTGCCCCCCCCACATACACAGTGCCCCCCCTTCAGCCCCATTCCCCCCCCATTACACCACCTCCCCCCCAAATCCACCCCATGTACCCCCCCAAAATCTACCCTGTGCCCCCCCCACGTCCACATTGCCCCCCATCACCCCCCCTTAACCCCTTTTTAACCCCCCCCCGGCCCCCCCAGGTCGTGGCAGAGCGTGTACTGCGTGCTGCGGGGGGGCAGCCTCAGCTTCTACAAGGACGCCAAAAGCGCCAGCCACGGGGCCCCCCCCTACCACGGGGAGCCCCCCGCCAGCCTGCGGGGCGCCCACTGCCACCCCGCCCTGGACTACAAGAAGCGCAAACACGTCTTCAAATTGGGGTACGGGGGGGGGGGGGGCACGGGGGGGCACGGGGGGGGGGCTAAAGGGGGTTTTTGGGGAGCCGGGGGGGGCAGGACCCCACGCTGAGCCCTCTCTCTTTGCGCCCCCCCCCCCCAAGGCTGAGCGATGGCAAGGAGTACCTCTTCCAGGCTAAGGATGAGGTGAGAGGGGGGAAATGGGGGAAAAGGGGGGAAAATGGGGTAAAATGGGGTAAAAAGGAGGTAAAAAGAGAGTAAAAAAGGGGTAAAATGGGGTAAAAAGGGGGTAAAAAGGGGTAAATGGGGGTAAAAAGTGGGTAAAATGGGGGGGTAAAAAGGGATAAAATGGGGTAAAACAGGATAAAAAGGGGTAAAATGGGGTAAAATGGGGGGATAAAATGGGGGGGGCACACAGGGGTGTAATGTTGCCCCCCTGTGTGCCCCCCCCCAGGCGGAGATGAGCACCTGGCTGCGGGTGATCCACGCGGCGGCCGCCCTGGGTCCGGGGGGGCCGCGGGAAACGGGGGGGGCGGCGGTGGTGGCGGGGGGGGGCAAGGGGATGACGAGGGCCATGAGCATGCCCCCCGCACAGCCCCCCGCCCCCACCGAGGGCCCCCCCCCGCTGCGGGCCCGCGAGGGGAAGGAGAAGGAGAGGGAGAAACGCTTCAGCTTCTTCAAGAAGAACAAGTAGAGGCGGGGGGGGGGGGGCAAAAATCGAGGGGGGGCCCCCCAAATCGAGGGGGGTCCCCAAAAATCGAGGGGGGGTGCCCCGAACCGGCCGAGCTGATGGAGGGACGCGGCTGGGGGCAGCACTGGGGGGGGGGGTGGGGGGGTTTTCCACCCCCCCCCGCCCTGGGGTCCCCGCGTGCCCCCGCGTCCCGGTGATGTCCCCACGCTCGAAGCGGCCGCCCCCACCCCCAAATAAAAAGAAAGAGGCCGGAGAGCCCCGGGCAGCGGACTGTGATGGGGACGGGGATGGGGTGGGGATGGGGTGCGGATGGGGTGGGGATGGGGTCGGGTTGGGGTCGGGTTGGGGACAGGGATGGGGATGGGGTTGGGTTGGGGACAGGGAGGACGAGGCCCGACAGAGCCGGGTGTTGGTGGCCGTGGTTGTGCCCCCACCGGATCACCGTGGATCACCCCAGCGCTCCCCCAACAGGGTCCCCGTGGGTCCCTCCCTTCCCCCACCCCGTTCTGGTGCCCCCCCGGCTGAGCCCCTTCAGCCTCCCCAACAGATCCCAAAGGAGCCCCCCAGATCCCCCCGCGGGGCTCCCAGTGGGTTCCCCCAGATCCCCCAAATCCCCCTCTAGGGGTCCCAATGGATCCCTCCGGATCCCCCCATCAGCCACCAATGGATCCTTCCAGGCCCCCCCCCCGGCTCCCAATGGATCTCCCCAGATCCCCCCATCGGGCTCCCAATGGATCCTTCCAGCGCCCCCGGACTCCCAGTGGATCCTCCCAGATCCCCCCATCAATCACCAATGGATCCTTCCAACCCCCCCATAGGGCTTCCAATGGATCCTTCCAGCTCCACTCCCCCCCCCGGCTCCCAATGGATCGTTCCAGCCCCCCCCACCGGGCTCCCAATGGATCCTTCCAGCGCCCCTGGACTCCCAATGGATCCCCCCCAAGTCCCCCCCATCAGCCCCCAATGGATCCTTCCAACTCCCCCCCCCCGGACTCCCAATGGATCCCCCCAGGTCCCCCCGCAGGCTCCCAATGGATCCTTCCAACCCCCCCATAGGGCTCCCAATGGATCCTTCCAGCTCCAACACCCCCCCCCGGCTCCCAATGGATCCTTCCAGCCCCCCCCCCGGGCTCCCAATGGATCGTTCCAGCGCCCCTGGACTCCCAATGGATCCCCCCGATCCCCCCCTCAGCCCCCAATGGATCCTTCCAACTCCCCCCCCCGGACTCCCAATGGATCCCCCCAGGTCCCCCCGCAGGCTCCCAATGGATCCTTCCAGCCCCCCCCCCCCCCCGGGCTCCCAATGGATCGTTCCAGCCCCCCTGGACTCCCAATGGATCCCCCCGATCCCCCCCTCAGCCCCCAATGGATCCTTCCATCGCCCCCTCCCCCCCGCTCCCCATGGTTCCCCCCGCCTCCCCCCGGCGGCCTCCCATTGGGCCGCTCCTCTCCCCCTCGCCCCACCCCCCGTTTCCAATTGGCCCCTCTCTCCCCGCGGGGGCGGGCACTCCCCCTGACGGACAACCCCCTCAGCCAATCAGCGGGCGGGGCGCTGCCGGGAGGGGGTGTGGGGGAGGCGCAGCGCGGAGCCGCCGCCATTTTGCGAGCAGCGAGCGGCGAAGGGGGCGCAGGTGGGGGCGGGGCCGGCACCGGGAGGGCACCGGGGGGGGGCGGGGGGGAACCGGGGGCGGTGGGGGGGCACCGGGGGGTCCCGGGGGTGCCAGGGGGGCACCAGGGGTGGTGCCGGGGGGTACCGGAGGGTACCGGGGGAGTGGGGGGGTACCGGGAGGGATGGGGGGGCACCGGGGGGGTGGCGGTGTACCGGGGGGTACCGGGGGCGGTACAGGGAGGGATGGGAGGTGCCAAGGGGTTACCGGGGGCCACCGAGGGGTACTGAGGGGTACCGGAGGGGGTTGGGGGGGTACCGGGGGGGCACCGGGGGTGTGGGGGGGGTGCCAGGGTGGCACCGGGGGGGCACCGGGAGGGATGGGGGGGGCACCGAGGGATACCGGGGGGAGCACCGGGAGGTACCGGAGGGGATGGGGGGGGTAACCGGGGGAGTACCGGAGGGTACCGGGGGGGATGGGGGGTGCCTGTGGGGGTCCCGGGGGTGGTCCCGGGGGTGGTCCCGGGGGTGCTGAGCCCGTTGCCCCCGCAGGGCCGGCGCCATGGTGAAGCTGTTCATCGGCAACCTGCCGCGGGAGGCGACGGAGCAGGAGATCCGGGCGCTGTTCGAGCAGTACGGCAAGGTGCTGGAGTGCGACATCGTCAAGAACTACGGCTTCGTGCACATCGAGGACCGCACGGCGGCCGAGGACGCCATCCGCAACCTGCACCACCACAAGCTGCACGGCGTCTGCATCAACGTGGAGGCCAGCAAGAACAAGAGCAAGGCCTCCACCAAGCTGCACGTGGGCAACATCAGCCCGGCCTGCACCAACCTGGAGCTGCGGGCCAAGTTCGAGGAGTATGGCCCCGTCATCGAGTGCGACATCGTCAAGGACTACGCCTTCGTGCACATGGAGCGGGCGGAGGACGCGGTGGAGGCCATCCGGGGGCTGGACAACGCCGAGTTCCAAGGTGGGACGGGGATGGGATGGGGGTGGGCTCCGCCGATGGACCCCGGCTCCGCTGCGTTGACGTCCCTCAGAGCCCGGGCGGTGGAGTTTGGGGACGTGGGGACGGTGCCGGTGGTGTCATGGCCTCCGCTTGGCGAGACCTCGGGTCTGCGGTGGGCTTGAGGCTGCTTTGAGCACCCAAATCCCCCCAGCGGTGCTCCGAGAGCCTCCCGTAGGGCATCAGGCGTCTCCGGGCATCTCTGCTTGAGTTGAGCGCGGAAAGATGCGTTTTGGGTTTTTTTGTTGGTGGTTTTTGTTGGCATTCCTGCGCTCCGTAACGTGGCAGGCCTGTTGCTTTCCCGAGGGTCAGTGATGGCAGCGACCCTGTAGGGCCTGGGGCGTTTAGGGTGGGCTGTGGGGGTCCTTTTCCGACCGACCCAATGCAGCCGAGGAGCCCGATGGCGAGGCCCCGGTAAGAGGGCAGGCAGAGGCGCTGCCGCGGTGCTGAGCCCCCTTTGTGGCCAAAATCAAGTGCATCCCCGTCGGGCTGGCCCCAAACCCATCCTCAGGGTCATCGGGGATGTGTCCGGGTCATCCCGATGCACCGCCGTCCTGTGCCACACATTGTGGGGCCGGTTCGGTCCCGCCGATCCCCGCCGCTGCCCCCAAAATTCGCCTTCAGCCAGGGCCGTGCAGCACCGCCCGTTCCCCTGCTCGTGGACCTGGCCCCCGGTTGCTCCCTGCTCAGGCACAGGCCCGCGGCCGCCTCCCCTTTTTGGGGGGCCCCCTCACTGCCACCATCCGGCACAGCGGGACCCGCTTGGGGTCACCACAGCAGGATGGCACGCCGTTTTGGGGCAGAAAGCTGGTTTTACGTGAGTTTGGCTGGATGGCGAGGTCGCTGGGGGCTCGTTCAGCACCCTGAACCCGTCCCAGCCCGATTCGGGTGGCTCCGAGCGTGCCGTCTCGCCGGTGTCACCGCGGCACCTCCCCGGTAAGTCGTCTCGCTGCGCCCCGCGGCACGGCTGCTCCCGGAGCTCGTCGGCGCAGGGCGGCGGCGCCTGGAGCGGCTCGGGGGGCTGGCTGCGTCCTGCTGGGGGGGACTGTGCATGCTTTGTAACCGAGCTCTTGGTGCGGGCCTGAATTATAGCCTCCCTTTTGCGTCTGTTTCTTCAAGGCAAGCGGATGCGCGTGCAGTTGTCCACCAGCCGGCTCAGGACCGCGCCCGGGATGGGAGACAAGAGCGGCTGCTACCGGTGCGGGAAGGAAGGGCACTGGTCTAAAGAGTGTCCGGTAGATCGCCCGGGGCAAGTGGCTGACTTTACCGAGGCCTATAACGAGCAGTACGGAGCCGTGCGCACTCCCTACACCGCGGGCTATGGGGAGACCATGTATTACGATGACGCGTACAGCGGGATGGCCGACTACTACAAGCGCTACCGCGTCAGGTCCTATGCGACGGCCTCTGCATACGACGCCTATGCAGAGCAGACCATGGCCCAGTACTCCCAGTACGCCCAGTACTCGCAGGTCCAGTCCACGGCCATGGCCGCCACCACAGCCATGGCCAGTCGCATCCCCACCACCCTAGACCCCTACGATAGAGCTCTGCTGCCCACCCCGGGCGCGGCCGCCGCGGTCGCCGCCGCCGCCACCGCCGCGGCGGCGGCGGCCTCCTCCACCTATTACACCCGGGATAGAAGCCCCCTGCGCCGCACGGCAGCCGCGGCCACCACCGTCGGAGAGGCGTACACTTACGATCGTAGTCAGCTGTCGCCGGTCTCGTCGGTCGCTCGGGCCTCCCTCTACGACATGCAGCGCTTCGGGCGCGACCCGTACGCGGACAGGGCGCGGTACTCTGCCTTTTGAGCCGAGGTGAGCGTCTGCGCAGGGCTGCTCCGTGCTGCTTGTCCTTGTGCTGCCCGCGGGGGCTGCGTGGGGGCCCCGGCGGCTCGGAGCGCGGGCTCCGGTAACTCCCCCCGCCGCCGCCGCGTCCCGCCCGCAGCTGGGGTTGAGGCGGGGAGAGCTGAGTAGCGGGGTCAGGATCCGGCACGAGGACCCGAGCCGGGCCCTTTCTGGACGTTAAAGCCCGGGTGCTGGCTCTGGAAGCCACCGCGACGAGTGCCAGCGCCTGGCAGCGCTCCCGGGTGCAGGGAGCAGGACCCCAAATCCACCCCCCGGGCACCCGGTGAGGGGAGACTCCTCTCCCCGCTCGGCTCCCGGTAGAACCGTGCCCCGCTCTGGTGAGACCTCCCGCTGCCGTGGCGAGGGCAGAGCCGAGCTGGGCTCACGGCTGGACTCCGGTTGCCTGCAGGAGCCGCTGGCGCCGCGCAGGGCTCGGCACGGCCCCGGCCCCGGCCCCCGGGGCTGAATTGTGTTTTCTCTTGCAGGTAAGGTGTTTGCGGCCGGACGCCGGGGTCCCGTGGCAGGTGAAAGCTGCGCCGCGCGCGTCGGACGGTGCCGCGCTCCCAGGCCCGCCCCGCCTCAGCTAACGAACCGGGTCCCTAACGGACGCTCGAGCTTCTTCGTAGCCTAGTCAGGAGTAGCTTCGCCCCCTCCCCGCCCCCCCCCCCCCCGTACGTTTTGATTTTTTGGGATTTGCTCTCAATTAGCTCCGTGCCCCCCTCCCCGCCCCGTGCTGCCCTCCAGCCCGGCCGCCCCTAGCTGGTCTAGGCTCAGGTTTAGCGCGAGCGTAGCCGTAGCGCGAGCTTTGCTTCCCTGCTCCCCCCCCCCTTCCCCCCGCAGCCTGGGCTGTAGCTTTTTGTTTTTCTTTTTTTTTTTCTTTTTTTTTTGTTTTTTTCTTTTTTTAACGTGCTTATTTTTTAAAGAGAATCAGTCTTAACTTTGTAATACTGAATGACGGAGCCGAGTCAGAAGCGCTGAGTCGAGCCCCCCCCCCCCTCCCGGCTCGTTGCCACCGGCGTGGGGCACAACCCGCCACCCCCCCCCGCCCCCCCACACCCCCCCCCGGCCTTTAGCCTCCTTTCCAGTTAAATAAAATCTCTTTTAACAAACCCGGGCGTGTGTCTGGCGTGCGGGCGCTTCCCCCTCCCAGTCCCTGGGGGCTTTTCTCCAGCCCCCCCCCCCCACCCCGGGGCTCCTGGAGTGCCCCCAGAAAGCAGCAAACGAAGGGGGGGGGCCAGGAGAGGCCGGGCCTCGCTCTGTGGCCTCCCCTCGCTGGCAGCACCCCCCTGACCCCGCTGCTGGGCTAATTAACCCTAACGAGGCTGGCTCGTTAACCCCTGCTGCCAACAGGGTGGGCCCCACAGAGCCCCCCACGCACCCCCTGCCTGGCTGCTGCCCCTTGTGCTGGCCAGCCTCCCCCCCACTCCCCTCCCTGGCTCGTTAGGTAACGATGCTAATTAATTAAACGCTCGCCTGGGGCGCAGCTTTGCCGGCAGCCGCTGTCCGGGCCCCTCGCCTGTCCCCGGGCTCCTGGCTGTGGTGTTTTTTGGCGTCCTGAAGCCGGCAGCAGCTCCGGGTGCGTTTCCAGATTTAATTCCTCCGCCTCCACCCGCTCGCCTCCTCTCCCAAATCCTCTTCTAACTCCTGCTCCTCGCGGCAGCGCTGCCCCTTGGCTAAGTTTTTACCGGCACCTCCGGCCGTGGTCCTGCTGCTTTTTGTACCGGGAGCCTCTCGCTGACGCCGCGGCCTGGAAAACGAGGGGGAGAAGCGTTAGGCCCCGTCACACCGCGCCAATTAATTAATGATGATTTGCTTAACGATTCCCTTGATTTGCCGTCCCAGCAGCGGGCTGGGGCCGCTTTTCTTTCCTCAGGCTGCGTTTTCACCGCGCTGACTCCGTGATCTCGCTGTGCAGGGGGGTCCCAGCCCTCCGACAGACCCGACCGAGCGGCGAGGGGGCCACCAGCGCCCTGCTGCCGTCCCCACCGCCCCCCGAACAAGAAGACAAGGGACAGAAACGCTTTTACAAACTTTAATGATGGTTCCAGCAGCAAGGAGGAGCCCAGCGGGGCCCAGCGAGCGGCTCGGCCACACGGAGGGAGCGCTGCCACTCGCCCCGGGCTGAGCGAGCCCCTTACATCCCAGAGCTACTCCGCTAAAACCGAAGTGTCGCCGGGAGGAGCCGGTCAGATTTCACTCAGTGAACGCTGAGAGAGAAACGGAACGGTGGCCGGAGAGAAAACCTGCAGGCGCCGCACTGAAACAGGAGCAGGACGAGAAGGGGACGCCCCGAATGACCAAAACACCCCCCGAGGGAACCGTCCCCAGCAGGAGGCCACCACCCTGCTGCCCCGTCCTTGGAGGTGACCCCAATTCCCCTGCTTGCAAGAATTTGTGATTTCTTTCAGAAATCTGCTGCCACCCACCCAAAAGAGAGCAGTTCTGGGAGGAGACGCGTGCTACAACCGCGCGTGGCCGACGCTCCGGCCCCAAACCTGCTGGTTTGCCTCTAGCAGGGACAGGGAGAGCGGCGGGGCGCGGTCTGACCCCAAACCCCACTGCAACGTCCCCAAACGGCCGGGCTGGGCAAAGAAATACAGAGGACAAGGGTTTCCAAACGGAAAACAGCCCAGCTTTTTATTTACAATCGTACAAAACGTCACTCGGTGCTGCTGCGTCGAGCCCAACGCCGTGCCTGGGTTTTAAAAAAGGCGAGGGGAAGAAAAAATGGGGATGGGGGAGCCCAAAGAGCTCCTCGCTCGGCGGCGCCGATTGCTCGGGATACAAAACGCGCCCGGGCGGTGAGGGGGTGGCTGAGAGAGCCCCGCGCGGCGCAGAGGAGACGGTGCCACGACGGTAACGGCGCTGCAGGGAGCGGCCGAGGGGCTGCGCGGCCGCCTGGCGCTTTTCCCCAGGCACAGAACAACGTGTTTTCAAACCGTGAATCCAAAACCTTCTAAAAACGAGAGAAAAAAATCAAAGATGGGAAAAAAAAAAACGATAATAAAAGGCAGCTAAAAATAACCGTCCCTGCCCGGGAGCAGGCGAACCACGCTGGGTGCCGCGGCGAGCGCTGCGCCGCCGGTGCCACCGGAGACGGCGCGGAGGGGAGGGAGCGACCCGGCGGCGCTCCCGGGAGGCGTCCCGAGGGACCGGCGCACGCCACCGGCCCTAGAGGCGGCGCTGGTAGCCCGAGTGCACGCGGGCCGGGGGCAGGTAATCGCCGTAGCCGCCCGAGTAGCGGGCGTAATCGGCGTGCGCTTCCGGAAGGCGGCGGTAATCCAGCGGGGACTTTGTCGGCGAGCGGCGGTACGCGAGCGGCGAGTCCGCTAAGCGGCGGTAATCTGAGAGGTCAGACAAACGGCGGTCTGAATTGTACCTGGTCGAGAGAAGAGAGAGGCCGTGAATACAGCGCCGGGGCGCGGCCGAGAGGGCGCCCCGAATCCTGGCGCGGTGCAGGGAGCACCCGCAGCAGCTCGCTGCCGCCGCCCGACTGCAGGCGGGCGAAGCTTTTTGCCGTTGCAGCCTCCCCGGGAAACAAGCGAAGCCGATTCCCCCCAAATTTTGGGGGGCAAACAAGCGCTTGGCGAACCCGCCGCGGTCCTGAGGCACCGGCGGTGCCCGGCACCGAGCGACGCAGCCACCTCCCGGCGCAACGGCACGGGTGACCGGCCCGGCGCGCTCACAGACACCGCGAGCAGCCCCCGGGTGACCAGCGTGGCCTCAAAGAGGGGCGAGAACCCGCCCGCGCCCACCCCCGGCCCCAGCCAGGCGCAGAGAAGCGAGGGGAGGGGGTTACGCGGGGGGTGAGCGGCGCCCGCGCTGCGCTCCTGGCTGTTAGCTCCGCGGGCGCGCCGGGGGCCGAGGGAGGCCCCCCGCTAGGCGCCAGCCGCCGCCCCTGGCCCAGCTGCGTACCTTTTTGCCAGAGCCGAGGACTTTTTGTACGGATCGTCATAGCCGGCGCTGCGAGGCGGCGAGAGGCGGGTGCGCTCGTAGGGCGGTGCGACGGCGGCGGCCTGCGACAGGCCCAAGTAGGAGGCCGCCTGCTGGCCCAGCTGGCTCGGCCCGTCGTAGGCGCTGCCCGGCTGGGCTCTGTAGGCGGCCGCCAGCGACGCGGAGGAGGCCTGCTGCGCCGGGTAGGAGGCCGCCATCGAGTTGGAGGCCTGGGCTCGGTAGGCCGCCGTCAGCGGGGCGGAGGCCTGCGCCTTGTAGGAGGCGGCGGCGGCCTGGCTGCCGTAGGAGGCGGCCAGCGAGGAGCCCGCCGGGGCGCCGTAGGTGGCGGAGAGCGCGGCGGCGGCGGACTGGCTGCCGTAGGAGGCGGGCAGGTTGGCGGCGGGCTGGGCGCCGTAGGAGGCCGAGTGCCCAGCAGCGGGCTGGGCGCCGTAGGAGGCCGAGAGCGCGGCCACCGGCTGGGCACCGTAGGCCGAGTGGCTGGCCACCGGCTGGGCGCCGTAGGCGGTGGCGGCGTGGCCGGCCATGGGCTGGGCGCCGTAGGACGTGGCGTGCGCGGCCACGGCCTGGGCGCTGTAGGAGACCGAGAGCACGGCGCCGGCCTGGGCGCCGTAGGAGGCGGCGTGGCCGTCGAGGGGCTGCGCGCCGTAGGAGGCGGCGTGGCCGGTGGCGGCCTGCACGCCGTAGGAGGCTACGTGCGTGGCCACAGCCTGGGCGCCGTAGGAAACCGTGGGGCCGGCGGCAGGCTGCGCGCCGTAGGCGGCGGCGGCCTGGGCGCCGTAGGTGGCCGAGTAGCCGGAGGCGGCCTGCGCCCCGTAGGAGGAGGCCAGGGCCGTGGACTGGACGCTGTAGCCGGAGAGCTGGGAGGCGGCGGCGGGCTGCGCGCCGTAGGAGGCGGCGGCGGTGGGCTGCGCGCCGTAGGAGGCCAGGGAGTTGGCGCCGGGCTGCGCGCCCGAGGCGCCCAGGGCCACGGCGGCCTGGGAGCGGTAGGCGCCGCCCAGCGAGGCCGAGGGCTGGGCGCGGTAGGCGGCCGCCTGGCCCGTGGTGGGCTGCGGGCGGTAGGCCATGCCCAGCGAGGCCGAAGGCTGGGCGCGGTAGGCGGCCCCCAGCGAGGCCGAGGGCTGGGCGCGGTAGGCGGCCGGCTGCGCCGTCATGGGGAGCGTCACCGCCGAGTAGCCGCCGGCTCTGGTCGGGGAGCGCCGGAGGGGGCTGCGGTCCCGCCCGAAGTAGGCGGGGGAGGAGGGCCGCGCCTGCGGGTCGAAGCCGTCGTACTTGCCGGCGGCGGCGGTGCCGAAGCGCTGCTGGTAATCGTACAGGGAGGAGGAGGAGGAGGCGGCGTAGCCGGCGGCGGCCGAGGGGAAGGCGGCGTCCGCGACCCTCCGCTGCTCGAAGCCCTCGATCTTGGGCTGGAACTTCTCCCTGTACTCCAGGCCTATCCGCTTGTTCTTGTCCACCACGACGCCGGCCTGCACGGCCGGGCCCATGCCCTTTTTCTGCACGTTGGTGGAGAGCTCCACATTGACTCTTCTTCCTTTCACCTCCTTCCCATTAAGATTTTCGATGGCAACTTTTGCATCTGCTTCGTTCTCCATGTGAACAAATGCATAGTCTGATAAAGCAGCAGACAGAGGGTTATCAGTGGGGGAGAAAAGACATTTCGTTACAGGAGCGAACGCTTAACGAGGCGCGCGGCCCCGCTCCACCCTACGCGCAGCCCGCCAAGCTGCGGCCCGGCCGACCGACACCGGCGGCGGCCCCGCTCGCACCAAAACCTCCCCAAAGGGCCCCGGGCTCGAGCGGAGCGAGCGCGTCCTCCTGGCACCCCCAGGGCCACCACCCGACTGCAGGGAAGGAGAAACCGCAGCCTCCAGCCCGAGGCTTGCAGCGGGGTCGGGTTAAAGCGGGGCTTTGCCCGCCCCAGGCCCTGCTCCCCACCCTTTCGGCCAAGATCAGCGGGCTGCTGACAGCTCGGGTCGGCCTCGGTGTGCTCCCACCCCGTAATTAGCACCGTGAGCCCAGCGGAGCTGCCCGGCCCCACTTTCTGCTCCTTTTGCCACCGTTTTCCTCCCTCCCTCGCCCCAGCACAGCGTGCCCTGCCGCAGGCCACCGCTCTGTGCGGGGCACGACCCCTCGCCGTGGTCAGAGCCCCCCCGGGAGCTCTCCGCGCCGGTCCTCGGCCCGCACGAGGCCTCTCGGCAGCGAGCAGAAAGAGAGAGCAGGGAGAGGAGAGGAGCGACACCGGGGCAGAGGGCCGCGGCACCGAGCGGCTCGGCTCCAGAAGGAGCGAGGCCCACGGGCAGCGCGTTCCGGAGAGGCGTTAGAGGCGTCCCGAGGCCTGGCAGCGAGGAGCTGAGCAGAAGAAGCAGCGCAGGAAGGTGAATCATTAACCGAGAGCGGAGGCGAGAGCCGAGAGAAGCGTGAGAAGCAGCAGAGACCCGGTAGCGGCACCGTGACACCCGCAGGCTGGAGCCGCCTGCAGCACGTGAGGGAGCGCTTTTGGGGGCTGGGCCCCCATTATGGGGGCTCAGGAGGCGTGGGGGGGGCTCGATCCCCACCTCACAGCAGCTCTGGGAGCTCGTCGCGGTGCCTCCGTGGCGGTGACCCATGGTGACAAGGCTGAGGCACGGCCGCTGGCACCCCCCGGAAGCCCCCTTCCACTGGCAGCGCTGGGGGGGAGCCTCAGGGCAGCCCCCTCCCCAAAATTCTCAGCCTGCTTGGAGGTACCGCTCGCTGAACGCAGCGCTAGGGCTGGGCAAACGCCATAAAACGCCTCAAAGTCCAGCTAAAACGTGGTCAACGCGTGCGTCACCTCGCCCAGCCTCCCCCCAGCTCGCTCCCCCTGCTCCACACCACTGCTCCCACCCCCCCCCGGGCTCCTTCCCGCAGCAGGAAGCACTCAGGCGCTGTAAAGGTGCTAAAAATGCTCCTAGAAGTCCCTGAAAAGCCCCAAACCCGCCCTGGCAGCCCACCCCCTTTGGGGGCTGCTGCAAAGCCCCCCCCAAATCGGCCACGAGGACGCCAGAAACGTTTGGCGTGGGTTTCGGCGCCGTTCTCCAACGGGGCGGGGGGCGTCCTGGTGGGGCTGCGACCTGGGACGAGAGAGAGCAGAGGCAACAGCATCACCCTGCCGCGGGGCAGCCCCAGCCGGCACCTTCTCAAGTGAGGGGGGGTCGTGGAGAGACCTCGGCGCGAGGCAAGCCCCCCCCTTGATGCTGCACCCCCGAATTAACCGCCTGCGGGGGCCCCGAGCCAGGGCAGCCCCTCAGAAGTTTGCGTTCCACGTGCCTCAAAAAGTTTCGAGCTCGCTGTGAACCAGCCTCCGCGTCCGGGCTGGAGGAGATTTGGGCAGAGAAAGCGGTGGTGGAGGGGGAGGGAAACAGCTCCCAGCCCTTAACGGGGACAAATTCCAGGAGCAGGCGTAGCTCCGGGCCAGCCCTTTGCGTCCCCGTCCCATGGGAGCAGGGGGGGGGTGAACCCCAGCGCCCTGCAGCAGGGCTGGGCTCACCCCGGTGTGGTGTGGGGGGGCTGTACGGTACCGGGGGGGTCTCTACCGGGGGGGGGCCGCCAGAACGGGCCGGGGAAAGGGAGGGGAGAGCGTGGGGGGGCAGAAGCCGCAAGGCACCGGTCGGAGAACGGCGCAGCCCCGGCCACAACCGGCGCCGGAGCGGCTCCCAGGACGGTCACCGGCGCTGCACCGGGCCGGGGCCGGAGCGAGAGGGGGCCCCCGGCGGAGGAGGCGGGGGGGGAGGCCGGGGGGAGCGGCCCCGGGAGCGCTGGCGGCGGGTCCGGTACCTTTGACCACGTCGCACTCGACGACGGTGCCGTACTGCTGGAAGAGCGAGCGGAGCTCGCCGCTGGTGCAGGCGGCCGAGACGTTGCCGACAAAGATCTTGCAGGTGTTGGTGGGCCGCGGCCGCGACGGCTCCACCACGATGCGGCGGCCGTGCAGCTGGTGGCCGTTGAGCTGCGCGATGGCGCGGGCCGCCGCCGCCTCGTCGCGGAGGTGCACGAAGGCGAACTGCTTCATCAGCGCGATGCCCAGCACGGGCCCGGCGGCGCCGGCGAACAGCTCGCTCAGCTCCTCCGCCGTCGCCTCCTCGGGCACGTTGCCCACGAAGAGTTTGATGCCGGGGCGCATGGCGGCGGCGGCGGCGGAGGGAGCGCGGAGCGGGAGCGCGGCGGCCTCACAAAATGGCGGCCGCACCTCAGCGCTGAGGGGGAGAGGCGAACGGGCACTGCGCACGCGCGCTGCCTTCCCGCCCACCTCACCGCGCATGCGCGCCCGCAGCTCCCGCCTCGACCCTCGGGAGTTGCCTAGCAACGGCCCCGCCCCTCCCCAACGAGCGCGGAGCCCGTTTGGCCGAGCAACGGTTGGGGGGCGGGGCCGCGCTGGGACACGCCCACTCTTAAAGGGGCCGCGGAGCCCGGTTCTGAGGGGGGCTGAGAGGGCTGCGGGGCGCAGAAAGCACTTTATTACACAGCTTTAATTTTTAATAAATATTTACACTTTATTATATACATTAACACTCTGGTTTCTCCTCAGATCATATAATTAAACTTGATTATAAAAAATATGCACTTTGGTCACTCCCCAGGTCATATATTTGTACTTTTTATATAAAAATAGGCACTCTGGTTCCTCCTCAAACCATATATTTGTATTTTTTCATCTACATTTACACTCCAGTTTCCCCTCAGATCGCACAATTACACTTTGTCGCAGAAGTTTGCACTCCGGTTTCTCCTCAGACTGTATATTTGTATTTTTTTATATAAACTTGCCCTCCAGTTTCTCATCAGATCACACAATTATGCTTTGTAATATAAATTTTCACTCCGTTTCCCCTCAGATCGTACAAAAATATCCTATAAATTCACACAGTTTCCCCTCAGACCACACAACTATACTTTATCATACAACTTCACGCTGGGTTTCCCCTCAGATCTTATATTTTTCTATACAAACTGTGCTCTGGTTCCTCCTCAGATCACACATTTGTATTTTATCCTATAAATTTGCACTCCGGTTTCCTCTCAGATCCCCTAATTATACTTTATCCTATAAATTCTCACTCGGTTTCCCCTCAGATCGTATATTTATGCTTTATCCTATAAATTCACACTCGGTTCCTCCTCAGATCGCATAATCACAATTTTTATACAAATCCGCACTCTGTTTTTCCCTCAGATGGTATAATTATATTTTTTACATAAATTTGCACTCTGTTTTTCCCTCAGATGCTGTAATTACACTTTTTATATCAATTTTCACTCCGTTTTCCCCTCAGACCCCACAGTCACCCTTTATCCTATAACTTCGCACTGTTTTCCCCTCAGATGCTATAATTATATATTTTTACACCCCCCAGCCCCAGTTTCTCATAAACCCCCCCCGATTCCTCGCAGCCCCTACAGGTGTGGGGTGGGGGCCGGGGGGGGTCCGGGGGCAGCTTGGTCGCGCTCGTCCCACAGCGTGACCCCATCGCAGCTGCAGACGCGTTTGGGGTTCTGGAAGAGCCCGGCCGCCCTCGCCACCACGCCGCAGGCCAGCCTGGGGGGGCACAGGGTGTGAGGGGGGGCTTCGTGTGTCCCCCCACCCCTTTTTGAGCCCCCCCATCGCTCACCTCGGCCCCGAGTTCCCCGTCACCCGTGACAGGGGGTGGGAGCCCCGGCCCAGGTCGTCCTCGCCCGCGTCCACCACCACCGAGCGCCCGATGATGTCCCAGACCTGGGGGGCACACGGAGCAGGGGCTCGGGACCCCCCCCAAAGATTTGGGGCGCAGGGTGGCCCCCCCAGGCCCCCCCATAGCCTCACCTTCAGGCGCGAGTCCTCCATGCGGAAGGCGGCCCGGCCATCGGCGTCCGCCCAGATGTTGCCCAGGTCCCCGGCGTGCTATGGGGCAGAATGGGGGGGTCAGGGGAGACCCCAAAGCTCCCCCCCCCCCCCATCCACCGGTCCCGGGGGTCCCGCAGGCTCACCCGGTGCTCGTCCTCGGGTCCCCCGTGGCACTCCCCGTCAGGGTTGAAATGGTCCCCGCAGCTGTGGGGGGGGACGTGGGGTGAGGTCGGGGTGTCCCCGTTCCCCATTGGGGTGTTCCCATTCCCCACTGGGGTTTCCCTGTTCCCCATTAGGGCACTCCCATTCCCCAGTTGGGGTCCCCATTCCCCATCAGGGCGTCCCCATTCCCAATTGGGGTGTCCCTGTTCCCCACTGGGGTCCCCATTTCCCATTGGGGTGTCCCCATTTCCCAACAGGGCATCCCCATTCCCCATCGGGATGTCCCATTCCCCGTTGGGGTGTCCCTTTTCCCCACTGGGGTTCCCGCTCCCCATTAGGGTCCCCATTTCCCATTGTGGGGCCCCCATTCCCCATCAGGGTGTCCCCATTCCCTGTTGGGATGTCCCCATTCCCCATTGGGATGCCCCCACTCCCCATTGGGATGTCCCCATTCCCTGTTGGGGTGTCCCCATCCCCATCGGGGTTCCCCCACCCCCTCACCTGTCGCAGGAGCGGGACAGATCCCCGAACTCGTGCACGTGCAGCCCGTGGGGGCCCGGCTGCAGCCCATCAATGGCCCCGTCCACCAGGCAGCGCTGCGGGGTCACCTGCAGGAACCGCACCAGGCCCCGCACCCCGCCGGGACCCGCCACCGCCGCCACCGCCGCCCCCAGGCTGCCTGTGGGGGGAACCCCGGCCTGCTTTAGGACCCCCTCCCCGGCCCAATTTGGGACCCCCCTAAGGGTTCGTACTCACCCTCCTCGGCGCCCCCCATGCCCTTCAGCACCGCGCGGCGCCCTGAGGCCTCCAGCAGCTCCCGCACGCGCTCGGCCGCCAGCTCGGTCTCCACCAGCACCGTCTGCGCCTCCAGCCGCAGCTCCAGCAGCCGCACGCCTGCGGGGACACCGCGGTGACACTGCGGGGACACTGCAGGGACACCACGGGGACACCGGGGGGGGGTTTGGGGGTGTGGGGCTCACCTGGGGCTCCCCGCAGCGCCCCCCGCACAGCCTCAGCGCAGCTCTCGCAGCTCATCTGCACGGCGAACTCCAGCTGGGGGGGAGATGGGGTGTGGGGTTGGTACCAGTATGGGGTGGTGGGGCCCCAAAGGCTGCCCCACACGGGGCTGTGCACCCCGAAATTTCTGTGGCCCTAAAATCCTGTAGCTGGGGAGCTAAAGCCCCAAAATTCTATAGCTGGGGATATTCACTCCAAAAATCCCATACCTGGGGTTCTGCACCCCCAAAGTCCCATAGCTGGGACCCTACACCCCCAAAATCCCACGACTGTGGTTCTTCAGCCCTAAAAATCCCATAGCTGCAGCTCTACACCCCCAAAATCCCATGGCTGCAGCCCTCTACCCCCAAAATCCCAAAGCTGGGGATCTGAACCCTCAAAATCCCAAAGTTGGCATTATTCACCCCCAAAATCGCACAGCTGGGGCCCTTTTACCCCAAAACCCTAAAGCTGGGGCTCTGCACCCCCAAAACCCTAAAGCTGGGGCCCTGCACCCCCAAAATCCCACAGCTTGGGCTCTGCCCTCCCCAAACCATATAGCTGGGACCCAACACCTCCAAATCCCTAAAGCTGGTGTTATTCACCCCAAAACCCCCCAGTTTCCCCCCCGTTTCCCCCCGGCCCCCCCTCACCCTGCAGCTGGGCCCGCGGGGTCCCGGCGCCGCCATGGCCGCAGCCTCGCTCCCGGCCCCCCGGAACCAAAGCGGCGGCGCCCGCGGCGGGGGCCGGACCCGTGATGGGGCCGGACCGGGAGCCGCTGCTGGCGTGCTGTTGCCATGGAAACGGGGGGGGCCGCCGCAGGCTTCTGGAGGCCGCTGTAGGCCGCGGGGAGCCCCCGGGGTTTGTGAGGGGCCGGGGGGGGCTCGGGGGGGTCCATGGGGGGTGGGGGACCGAGCCCGTGCAGGGTTGGGGATCCCCGTTACTGGGGGGGGGAGACCTGGGGGGGAGGAGAGCAGTTTTGGGGGGGTCCCAGGACGATTTGGGGGGTTCTGGGACTATTTGGGGGGGTCCAAGACGTTTTGGTTGGGGATTCCCTGCAATTTTGGGTGGTTCCGGGATGATTTGGAAGTCCTAGGATGATTTGGGGGGTCTCAGGACAATTTTGGGGTGGTTCCACGCTGTTTTGGGGGGGTTCCAGGTAGTTTTGGGGGTCCTAGGACAATTTGGGGGGTCCCAGAACGTTTTGGGGGGGGGTTCAAGAACGATTTGGAGGTCCTAGGATGATTTGGGGGATCCCAGGATGATTTGGGTGTCCTAGGATGACTTGAGCTGGGGCCCCAGGACATTTCTGGGGAGGTTCCGGGACATTTTGGGGGTCCCAATCCAATCTGGGGGGGCTCTTCCCCTCTTCCACAGGTCCGGAGCGATGGAGCCCCCCCCACGCCGCAGCCTCGCCGCCCCGGCGCTCGATCAGAAGCTGGCGGCCGACCTGCGGGAGCTGCGAGCCATCGCCGGCGCCGACCTCCGCGCCATCCCCTGCCTGCTGCCCCTCACCCTGCTGCCCCCCTGCACCCCTCACCCACCCCCCCCAGCCACCGCCCCCCATCCCGGCACCGCCGCGGCACACCGAGCCCCCTCTCTGCCGGCACAACCAGAGCACCAGCACCGGGTGGAGGAACCGGGGGTCTCACCGTCACCCCCACCGCCCCCCCAGCCCCTCTCCGTGCCGGCGCTGCCGCCCCCCGGCACCACCGCGGCGGCACTGGATCTGCAGAGCCTGACCCAGCGGGCACCGAGCGATGCCCCCCGGCTGCCACCACTGCTGGCGGCACTCACCCGCCGCCCCCAGGACGATGCGCGGCTGCGGTGGCTGCGGCGCCACCAAACTCAGGAGCCGGGGACCCTCCCCGCGCCCCCCCCGGCCCTCGGCGTCAGCCTCCTGCGGCGGCCGGAGCCGGTGGAGAGCGCGGTGTGGCTGCGGCTGCAGCCCCCGCTCTGCCCCGAGCCCGCGGAGGTGGCGGCGGCGGAGGCCGAGGCTGAACCCGGTGAGGAGCTGCGGGCGCTCTACCAGCAGCTGGCGGCGGCGCTGCCCGGAGAGCGGCTGCGCTTTGAGCACGAGCCCCTGGTGCAGCCGGCGGCCACCGGCCGTGACCTTGACCCCGAGGGGCTGCGGGGGACGGGCGCTGCGGCACGCGGCACCGCCCCGGCACGGCGCTGGGAGCCCCGAAACGCCTCGCTGCTGCAGGACTACCTGCGGTACCTCCAGGGCACCGGCTCTGACTTCCTCCACGCCATCTTCAACCTCGGCGGCGGCGGCGAGGAAGAGGAGGAGGAGGCGGTGAAGGCCCCGCGGGTCGCGGCAGAGCCGGCAGAGGGGACGCCGGTGACGCTGCAGCAGCTCCAGCAGCGCCTGCAGCAGCTCTGGGCCGCGCTGCTCGTCCCTGGCCGCCAGCGCCTGGCCATGGCCACCAAATACGCCGACGGCGCGGCCCTGGCGCGGCTGCCGGCGGCGCTGCAGCTGTGGGAGGAGGCCGCCGGCCTCATCCGGCAGCGGGAGCAGCTCCTGGCGTGGCTGGAGGGGCTGGAGGTGCGCGCCTCCGACCCCAACCGCTTCTTCTGCCGGGCCCCCAAAGCCTTCGCGGCGCGTGCCGGCGAGGCGCGGGCCCGGGGGCGGCTGCGTGCTGCCGTGGCCGGCTGCGAGGGGCCGCTCCGGGCCGCCCTGCGGCGCCTGCGGGAGGAATTTGGGGACGAGGTGACGCTGCGGGGACGGCCCTACGAGGAGAAAATGCGCCGGGACGTGGTGGAGATGCTCTACCGGCTGCAGCAGGGCCGCCGCGCCGGCGCTCTGGGGGCGATGCTGCGGCACCGGGGCGCCGAAACGTCCCCGGGGGGCACGGGTGGGACGTGAGGATGTGGGAGCGGTGCTGTGACCCCCCCCCTGGAGCAGGCAGTGCTGGAAAATACATTTATTCACCCAAAATCCCCAATCAGCGGTGTGGAAGGGCGCCGGCTCCCGTTGTGCTGAGCCCTCGGGGCTCGCTGTCCTTGGGGGACACCGCATGCTCCGCGCCCCCCGCTGCCGGGCCCCAAATGCGCGCGTTCCAGTCCTTTTGGGGGGGCTAAACGTGCCCCCCACCCCGTCCCCCGGGCTCAGCCCATGCTGTCCTTCACCTGCTGCACGATTCGGGCGCGCACGGCCCGCGCCTCGCTGGAGATCTGCACGTGGGGCGCCTGCAGCGGCAGCTCGGGCTCGGGGTCGGGGTCGGGGCCCTCGGGGGGCTCGAGGGGCATGCGGCGGCGCAGGGCGATGTTGTGGAGCACGCAGCAGGCCAGGAAGATCTGGCAGACCTTCTGGGGGGCGTACTGCAGGCAGCCCCCCGCCGCGTCCAGGCAGCGGAAGCGGCGCTTGAGGAGGGCGCGGGTCTGGCGCAGGGCGGCCAGCGCCTGGTGGTGCAGCGCGTTGTAGCGCTCCTCGGCCGCCCCGCACGGGAACAGGATCGGCGTCATCAGCCACGTCTTCAGCGGGTAGCTGCGGTCCCCTGCGGGGTGGGGCGGGGCGGGGGGGGCGCCTCGTCACCTCTGGGGTGGCCTCGTGGTGACCCCATGTCACCTCGTGTCACCCCATGTCACCTCAAGTCACTCCTGCGTTCCTTCATGTCACCCCCATGTCCCCTCGTGTCATCCCCGTGTCCCCTTGTGTCACCCCATGGCCGCTTGTGTCACCCTCATGTCCCCTCGTGTCACCCCCCTGTTCCCTCACGTCACCCCCACGTCCCCAAGTCTCTCCAAAACCCCCAAAGTTCCCCAAACTCCCAAGCCTTCCAAAACCCTCCAAGTCTTCCCCAAACCCTCAAGCCTCCCCTAACCCCAAATGTCCCCAAATCCCTCACGTCTCCCCGATACCCACACACCCCCCAATACCCCCAAATCCCCCCCAAAACCCCCAAATCTCCCTGAAATCCCCAAGTCCCCCAAACTCCCAAGTCTCCCAAACCCCCTAACTCTCTCCCAAACCCCCAACTCTTCCCCATCCCCTAAATCTTCCCAAAACCCCCAAATCTCCCCAAACCCCCAATTTCCCCCCAAACCCCCAAATCTCCCTAAGTCCCCAAAACCTCCAACTCTCCCCCAAACCCCCACCTCCCCCCCTCATACTCCAAATCACCCCAAACCCTCAAATCTCCCCCAACACCCCCCATCCCCCAAATCCCCCCCAAACCCCCAACTCCTCCCCAATCCCCCAAATCCCTCCCCAAACCCCCAAATTTCCCCCCCAAGCCCTTCCCCAACCCCCCCCCTCACCCAGCAGCCAGGCACCCTCGGGCCTCGCCCCCTCGAGCAGCCTGGCCAGGGCGGAATTCTCCAGCACGGCGGCGTTGGGGCAAGAACCGGGGAATTTGGCCACCACGTTGGTGATGGCGCCGGCGGCGTCGCACACCACCTGCATGTTCATGGAGTGGAAGTTGCGGGCGTTGCGGAACGCCACCTCGTTCTCCGACGGCGCCCGCAGCGCCACGTGCATGCTGCCCAGCAGCCCCAGCACCCCGGGGAAGGCGCCGGCACCGCCACCGGCACCGGGAGCCGCGGGCGCGGGGCGGCCGGGCGCCGGGAAGGCGATGTAGCGCGCCGCCCGCCGCTGCAGCGCCTCCAGGAACTGCGCCAGGCAGTTGGACATGGCCGACTGGCTGATGCCGGTGGAGTCGCGCGTGGCCGTCTGGAAGGAGCCCGAGGCCAGGAAGGTGAGCGCCGACGTCACCTTGACGGCCACCGGCAGCGCGTGGCTGCGCCCCGTCAGGCTCTCCAGGTCGGCGCCCAGCTCGCGGCACAGCCCGGCGATGGCGGCCTTGTCCAGGCGGTAGCGCCGCAGCACCTGCTCCTCGCTCAGGTCCAGGAAGGAGCTGCGGGCGCGGTACACGCGGTGCTCGGGGTAGAAGCGGCGGCGGCGGCCACGTTTACGCCGCGGGGTGGGGCCGGGGGCCGGGGAGGGACCCCCGGGTGGTGCCCCCCCCACCCCCGTCCCCGCCACCGCCGCCGCCGCCGCCGCCGCCGCCTCGCCGCTGCGCTCACGCACCCGGCGCAGGAGCAGCACCGAGTCCGACATGGCCCCCGCGGGGGGACGGGGGGTGGGGGAGGGACGGGGGGGGACAGGGGGGGGCTCAGGGGGGTTGAGGGGGGGTGGGGGGAAGGGAAGGGCAGGGGGTGGGGCCTAAAGGGGAGGGGAGGGGCCTAAAAGGGAGGGGAGGGGCCTAAAATAGAGGGGAGGAGCCTAATTAGGAGGGGAGGGGCCTAAAGGGGAGGGGAGGGGCCTAAAAGGGAGGGGAGGAGCCTAAAATGGAGGGGAGGGGCCTAATTAGGAGGGGAGGGGCCTAATGGGGAGGGGAGGGGCCTAATTAGGAGGGGAGGGGCCTAAAATGGAGGGGAGGGGCCTAAAAGGGAGGGGAGGGGCCTAAAAGGGAGGGGAGGGGCCTAATGGGGAGGGGAGGGGCCTAAAAGGGAGGGGAGGGGCCTAAAAGGGAGGGGAGGGGCCTAATGGGGAGGGGAGGGGCCTAATGGGGAGGGGAGGGGCCTAAAAGGGAGGGGAGGGGCCTAATTAGGGGGGAGGGGCCTAATTAGGAGGGGAGGGGCCTAAAATAGAGGGGAGGGGCCTAATTAGGAGGGGAGGGGCCTAATGGGGAGGGGAGGGGCCTAGGTTGAAGGGGGCGGGGTCTAAACAGGAGGGGAGGGGCCAAACAGGGACGGGAGGGGCCTAAAAGAGAGGGGAGGGGCCTAATGAGGAGGGGGCGGGGCCTAAGAGGGAGGGGCGGGGCTTAACTGGGAGGGGCGGGGCCTAACGGGGATGGGAGGGGCCGAGAGAGGATGGGAGGGGGCAAAGGGGGCGGGGCCACAAAGGGGGCGTGGCCACGACGGGGGCGGGGTCAAGGGGCGGGGCCAGGCCCAACCCGGCTGCGCGGTACCGGCGGGATGGGCCCGGGTCCGGCCGGGTTCCGGTTCCGGTTCCGGTTCCGGTTCCGGTCCCGCCGCTCGCTGCCTGCCCCGGCCCCGCTCCGCGGCTCCGACCCCGCCGGGCTCCGCCGGGCCTCCAGGCCACGCCCCCTCGGCCCTCCCCGATTGGCCGCCTCTCCCCACGTGACCGGAAACCCCCCTTCTTTATCTTCCCCTTCCTCCTCGCCATTGGCCGGCGGGTGGGCGGGCGAGCTGGGCGGTGACGTCACCACGCACAGCCAATCGCGGCGCGCCTTTTGCGGCCCACAGCCAATCGGAGAGCTCCGGGGGCGGGGCGAGGCGTGCGGGAGGGGCGGAGCGGGCGCCGCCGCCATTTTGTCGCCGTCACCGACCCGGTGAGAGGCAGCGCGGGGCCGCGGTGAGCAGGGGGGGGTCGGGGGGGGCTGGGGGCGAGGCCGGGCCTGATCCGGGCCCTGTGAGGGCCGCGGGGGCGGGACGGGGAGGGGAAGGACCGGGGGAGGGACGAGGGGAGGGACCACGGAGGGGATGGGGGGAGCGGGGTGGCACGGGACAACGGGAGGGGATTGGGGGGGCACGGAGGGGGAACGGGGGAGGCCCTGGGGGGGTCTCGGAGGGAAATGGGGGAGGGAGGGGAGGGAAACGAGGGAGAATTTGGGGATGGGGGGGTTGGGGGGGAGCGGGGGGGTTGCGCAGGGGGATTGGGGGGCCGGGGGCATCGTGGGGGGACAGTGGGAGAGGAGTGAGGGGTCACGGAGGGGGAATGGGGGGGAAATGGGGGGTCACGGGGGGGAAATGGGGGAGAATTTGGTGGTAGGAGCAGCAGGGGAGGAATAGGGGGGTGTGGGGAGGGACGGGGGGGTCATGGAGCAATAGGGGAGCTCCTGAGGGGAGCGATCTGGGGGGCTGAGCTCTTTCTGTGTGCTTTGTCCTGTCTCTGCTGACTCTCCTCGTCTGTTTTTCCCCCCTTTGCTGCAGGCTGTCGAGATGGTGAAGCTGTTCATCGGGAACCTGCCACGGGAGGCGACGGAGCAGGAGATCCGCTCCCTCTTTGAGCAGTACGGCAAGGTGCTGGAGTGCGACATCATCAAGAACTACGGCTTCGTGCACATCGAGGACCGCACGGCGGCCGAGGACGCCATCCGCAACCTGCACCACCACAAGCTGCACGGCGTCTGCATCAACGTGGAGGCCAGCAAGAACAAGAGCAAGGCCTCCACCAAGCTGCACGTGGGCAACATCAGCCCGGCCTGCACCAACCTGGAGCTGCGGGCCAAGTTCGAGGAGTATGGCCCCGTCATCGAGTGCGACATCGTCAAGGACTACGCCTTCGTGCACATGGAGCGGGCGGAGGACGCGGTGGAGGCCATCCGGGGGCTGGACAACACCGAGTTCCAAGGTGACGCGCGGGCCGGGGCCGCGGCCCTTGGCTGGGAGTAGGTAGCACCGGGCTGGGCCCGAGGCAGACGGTCAGGTAGGAGAGGAGGCGCGGGGCCGACTGGCCGGGGGGGTCCTCGGCTCTTTCCTGCCGGTTCCGCGCTGTGGGGGGAGCTCCCGTGGCCGTGGGGCCGCATCCTGGGGGGCTCTCTCAGGGTCTTCCCAACGGGGTGCCTGTGCGCAGCCCCATCAGGGAGCTGGGGGACCCCAGCTGGTGCCCCCGACCCAGTTCGGGGCTGCGACACGTAGACGTGGCGGATGCGAGCGGTGTGGTCGCTGCCTTCACTCTAACCCAAAACCAGGGAGTTTTGCTGCTTTTTCTCCCCGGAGCGCGATAGATTCGGTGCTGGCCCCGTTCATGGGGGCCCAGGAGAACCCCGCTGGGGCCGAAACCTTCAGGTTCGGGTTGAATAAAGCGCCGAGAAGCGATGCCACGCGTGTCACTGCCTGGGCAGGGCGTCCCCTCGCCTCCTGGTACCGGTGCTGCCGTGGCCGCGTCCCGTTGCGCTCGTGGTCGCGTGTCGAGCTTGAGCGCGGTGCCGGTGCTGCCCCGTGGTTGTGCTGCAGCTGGGGCCCTGCTCCCGTGGGAGAGCGGGTTTGTGCCTCTCCGTTCTGCCAGCGGGCTGGAAACGGGGAGAAAAAGGGGAAAATAAAAATTAAATACACCGTGGGGTTGTCTGTCCCCGGGGCGCCGCGGTGTCATGAGGCTCTGAGCCGGCTCCGCACCCGCGCTTACCAGGTCGCTTCGGCCCTGTCCCTGCGGGACCGGGTGCAGGAGGAGGAGGAGGAGGAGGAGGAGGAGGAGAGCCCCCGGTGGCTGTTGGTGCTTCCCCACGTGCCCGCCGTTAATTACAGCCTCCCTTTTGCGTCTGTTTCTTCAAGGCAAGCGGATGCGCGTGCAGTTGTCCACCAGCCGGCTCAGGACCGCGCCCGGGATGGGAGACAAGAGCGGCTGCTACCGGTGCGGGAAGGAAGGGCACTGGTCTAAAGAGTGTCCGGTAGATCGCCCGGGGCAAGTGGCTGACTTTACCGAGGCCTATAACGAGCAGTACGGAGCCGTGCGCACTCCCTACACCGCGGGCTATGGGGAGACCATGTATTACGATGACGCGTACAGCGGGATGGCCGACTACTACAAGCGCTACCGCGTCAGGTCCTATGCGACGGCCTCTGCATACGACGCCTATGCAGAGCAGACCATGGCCCAGTACTCCCAGTACGCCCAGTACTCGCAGGTCCAGTCCACGGCCATGGCCGCCACCACAGCCATGGCCAGTCGCATCCCCACCACCCTAGACCCCTACGATAGAGCTCTGCTGCCCACCCCGGGCGCGGCCGCCGCGGTCGCCGCCGCTGCCACCGCCGCGGCGGCGGCGGCCTCCTCCACCTATTACACCCGGGATAGAAGCCCCCTGCGCCGCACGGCAGCCGCGGCCACCACCGTCGGAGAGGCGTACACTTACGATCGTAGTCAGCTGTCGCCGGTCTCGTCGGTCGCTCGGGCCTCCCTCTACGACATGCAGCGGTTCGAGCGCGACCCGTACGCGGACAGGGCGCGGTATTCTGCTTTTTGAGCTGAGGTGAGCGCCTTGCGGTGGCAGGAGGCAGCGGGGGCCGCCCCGGCGTGGCCTTTCCGCCATCGAAGCCCCCTCAGCCACAGCCCGCCAGCGGGCGCGGGGAGTTTGGCACAACGGGGGGCACAGCCTCGTGTCCTGAGTGGGTGCGGGGAGAGCGGGGCGAGCGCACGCTGCCCACGGGGCTGGGCCTGGAACGTGGCCGGGGAGAGGCGCCGTGACCCCGGCGCTCACCATCGGGAGCGGGCGCGCGTCTCCGCCGGCACCGGTCCCTCCCGGGCACGGCGCTGGCCGGTTGTAACGGGCCTTCGTCTCCCAGGAGGTGACCCCCCAAGGCGGAAGGAGCCCGGCAGGAAAATCCCCCCGCCGAAGAAGCGGCCCTGGGTCTCCCGCGCGCGAGGACTCGCCGCGGCCCTGAGAGCCCCCCCCGGAGCCCCGCGGCCGCCGCCGCGTCAGGTCAGAGGAGCCCCGGGCTGCCGCCGCCGCCGCCGCCGGTCTCGCACCGCGTCGCGGGAAAAGGGGGGGCTCCCGCACCCCGGCCGCCGCGGGGAAGGGGCCGCTCGCGCCCTCCCTGGGATCCCCCATCACCGTCACCGCTCCGTCCCCTCCCCCGCTGGCAGCGTCCCCCGGGCCGGTGGTCCCGGCGCAGCCCCCCCTGACTTCTCTCTGCTTTTTTCCAGGTCTGGCGGCGTCGGAGTGGAGCCTGCGCCCCCCACCCTGCCAGCGTCCCCCTCCCCGTCCCCCCACCTTTTTGTATGGAGGTTCCCACGTCTCGACTGCACCCCCCCCACCCCCCCGGGGGTTCCTCTGCCCCCCAGTCCCCCCTTCCCCGTCTCCTCGTAGCTGCCCCCTCCCTCACTGCCCCCCCCCCGGGCTCCCCTCCCCGGCTTTTCCAGCGAAATAAAGGTTTCCTCCAGAACTCCCCGTCCCCGTTCGTTTTATTGGGGTGGAGGCTGCGGGGGGGGCGGGGGGACCACGATAGGGGCGGAACCTTGTTTCTCGGTGCCCACTTACCCCCCCCCCTTTCCCCCTCCCCGGACCCATTTCGCAGCCGGACCGTTCCGTTGTTTCCTTCCGGCCCCATTTCCCCGCCGGACCCCCGGTGCGTGACGTCACTTCCTGGCGACGCTGTCTCCGCGGCGACCATGGCGCTGAACGCGGGTGCGGGCGGCGGCGGGGCCGGGCCGGGCCTGGGACCCCCGGGACCCCCCCGGGACCCCCCCGGCTCCCCCCTCCCCCTCCCTCCGTGCCCCCCGGGTCCCCCCCCCGGTCGCTCCCGGTGCCCCCCCGTTCCCGCCCCCCCCGGTCCCGTTACCCCGTGCTGGCCGCGAGCCCCCGGAATCGCGCTCCCCGTGCCCCCCCCCACCCCATGACCCCCCCCGCCTGCTCATCGTGTTCCTCCGGTAACCGTGACCCCCCCCCCGGTACCGTGACCCCCCCTCCGGTAACCGAGACCCCCCCCCCGGTAACCGTGCCCCGTCCGTGCCCACCCCGGTGCCCTTTCTCCGTCTCCGCCCCCCTCCCCATGACCCCCCCGGTAACCGTGCCCCCCCCCGGTAATGCTGACCCCCCCCCCCGGTACCGGTGCCCCCCCAGGCGCAGAGGCGGAGGCGGAGCCGCGCTGGGAGCCGGTGCCGGCGGCCGAGCTGCGGTCGAGGCGGGAGCGGCAGGACCGGGTCAGCCAGGCCCTGGGGCGCTTCCTCCTGCGGGGGTACCGAATGCTGGGCTCCTGCTGCCCCCGCTGCGGGGTACGGGGCACGGGGGGGTAACGGGGGGGTACCGGGGGGTTACTGGTGGGGTTACTGGGTGGTTATGGGGTCGGTAACAGGGGTTATGGGGTCGGTAATGGGGGTACGGTGATGGTAACGGGGGTAGGGGGGGTACCGGGGGCACTGGGGGGGTTACCGGGGAGGGTACGGGGACGGTAATGGGGGTATGGGGTCGGTAATGGGGGTACCAGGATGGTAACGGGGGGTTTGGGGGGGTACGGGGGGTAACGAGGGGTACGGGGGCACTGGGGGGGTTACTGGGGGGAATGGGGACGGTAACGGGGGGTCCGGGGACATTAATGGAGGAGGTTGGGGGCAGTAAAGGAGGGAAGGGGGGGTATGGGGGTGGTAATGGGGGGTCCGGGGGGATAACGGGGATGTATGGGGACGGTAACAGGGGTAATAGGGATGGTAACGGGGGGTCTGGGGGGGTAATGGGGGGTCCGGGGGGTACCGGGGGTGTCGGGGTGCTGATGGACCCCCCCCCGCCCCCCCCAGACCATCCTCCTGCAGGACAAGCAGCAGCAGCTGCTCTGCGTCACCTGCAGCGAGCCCGACGGGGAGCGCGACGGGGACGGTACCGGGGGGGGGACGGGGATTGGGGACGGGGACTGGGTTGGGGTCCGGGGGGGCCGGTGCTGCACGGGGACAGAGCGAGGGGGCCAGAATGGGGGTGGGGGGGTGGGGACGGGGACAAAAAGAGCGTGGGACGGGGAGGAAAGGGGGGGGGGGGGAAAAGGGTCCGGGGTGGGGACGGGAAACCTGGGGTGGGGGCAAGGGGTCAGGGTGGGGACAAAACGGGTCAGGAATGGGGAAAAATGGGACTGGGATGGGGAAAAATGGGACTGGGATGGAAAAAATGGGACTGGGTGAAAAAAGGGGCGAAGGGGGGAATGGGGAGACCAAGATGGGGCCAAGGGGACGGGGGGGGGGCAAAAAATGGGTCTGGGGGAGGGACAAGGGGTCAGGGACGGGGTCAGAAGGGTTTGGGGACAGGGCCGAGACCCCCAGCGCCCCCCCTAACCCCCTCCCTTTCCCCCCGCAGCGCTCGAAGCCCCCCCGGCCACCCCTCAGCCTTCCCCCCCGTGCCACCCCGCGGCCCCTCGGCCCGAGCACTGCGAGGGGGCGGCTTCGGGGCGCCGGGGGGGGGTTGTCCCCCCCCCCGCTGTGCCCCCCCCCGGCCCCGAGGTGGCGGCGGCGGCGGCGGCGGTGCTGCAGAAGCTGGGCTGGGCCGCGCGGGAGCTGCCCCGAACGGCGTCGGCCGAGGGCAGCGCCCAGCTCTGCGCCCTGGTGCGGGCCTGCGCCGAGGCCCTGCGGGCGCTACGGGGGCTCGACGCCCCCCCCGGGACCCCCCCGGGACCCCAAACCCCATAAAGGGATTCCCACCCGCCCGGCACCCCCCCTGCACCCAACGCAGCGCGAGGTCCGAGTCTTTTATCTGCGTCTCATTTGGGGTTGGGGTGCGGGGAGGGGGTTTGGGGGGGCTGGGGGGGGTTTAGAGGGAGGTTGGGGGGGGTTAGGGTAGGATTTGGGGGGGCTGGGGGGGATATGGGGTAGGGTTGAGGGTTTGGGGGAGTTGGAGGGGGTTTAGAGGGGGTTTGGGGGAGGTTGGAGGGGGTTTGGGGGGTTGGGGGGGGGTTGGGGGGGTTGGGGTAGGATTTGGGGGGGCTGGGGGTTCGTTTATGGGTTGGGGGGGGATATGGGGTAGGATTGAGGGGTTTGGGGGGGGTTGGAGGGGGTTTAGAGGGGGTTTGGGGGGGTGTGGGGGTGCTGGGGGGTGGGTTTAGGGGTTGGGGGGGATTTGGGGTAGGGTTTGGGTGCAGTTGGGGGGATTTGGGGGGGATTTGAGGGTGGTTGGGGGAATTTGGGGGCAATGAGAGTGGGGTTTAGGGGCAGTGGGGGGGGTTGGGGGGGCTCTGAGGGGGATTTGGGGGCATTTAGGGGGGATTTGGGGGTAGTTTGGGGGGGTTGGGGGCAGTGAAGTGAATTTGGGGGCTCTCTGAGGGGGATTTGGGGCTCTTGGGGAGGTTTGGGGCATTTGGGGGGGCTCTTGGGTTTTTTATTTGGGGGGGGGGACACTATTGTTAGGGGGGGGGCACATGGCTTGGGGGGGGGGGGCAGATATCGGCGTGTGGAGGCGATGCCCGGGCACGGGGGGGCCCTATGGGACGGGGGGGGGGGGGGGCTTTATTTTGGGGTGGGGGCGTCTATGAACCTATATGGCCCGGGGGGGGGGGGCGTCTATGCGCCTATATGGCCCGGGGGGGGGGGGGGGGGCACAATAATTATATAATACCGGGGGGGGGGGGGGGCGTTTAACAGCGTGGTTCCCTCGATTTGGGGGGGGGGTCCCGGGGGGGGGGGGGCAGCCCCGGGCGGGGGGGGGGGTCCCGCTTTAGCGCTGGGGGGGGGATTTCCTCCTGCCCCCCCCTCCCCCCCCCGCCCTGCCCCGTTCCACGCTTCCTGCCCGGGCCGGGCTGAGCCGCGCCCAGCGCGGGGGGGGGGGGGTGAAACGGGGCGGGGGGGGGGGGCACGGAGCGAACCCAGCCCGGGCCCGGCCGCTGCGGGGAGGTCCCGGGGAAGGGGGGGGGGGGGTCCCGGGGGGGGGTCGCCATGGGCTCGGTGTGGAAGCGGCTGCAGCGGGCGGGGAAGCGGGCGGCCAAGGTGCGCTTCGAGGCGAGCTACGAGGAGCTGCTGGTGGAGGGCACCAGGAAATGGTGAGTGCCCCCCCCCGGGACCCCCCCCACAACCCGGGACCCCCCCAACCCGGGACCCCCCCCCCCGGGTCACCGCGACCCCCCCCCCCGGCTCCCATAGGGTCCCTCTTGTCCCGTACGGACCGGTCCCTATAGAGGGGCTGGGGGGGTTGGGGGGGGTGGGGGGGGGACAGGGCTCGGGGGGGGGGTCGTGATGTTGGGGGGGGGGGGGCGTGAAGTCATGGGGGGGGCTGCGAGGGGCTGGGACCCCCCCCCGGGGGATTTGGGGTGCTGGGGGGGGGAGCGGGGTGCTAAGGGGGGGGCGGCTGCTGCTGGGTTGAGGGGGTAATGGGGGAGGTTATAAAGGGGGGGGGGGGTGGGGGGGGGGTCCTGAGCTGCCCCCCCCCCCCCCAGCACGCAGCCGCTGGTTTCGTTTTAAGTCAAAAATGCCCATAAATGGGGCCAGGGCGGAAAACGGCAACTCTGGAGCCAGGGCGGCCAAAATAACCCGGAGAGGGGGGGGGAAGGATTAAAGCCCCCCCCTGCCCATCCCCCTCCCGGCCGGGGGTGTCCAATTTCCCCCCCCCCCCCGGCCCCAAATTTAGCTCTGCCCCCCCCGGCCCCAAGCACCTGCCCTGGCTGGGTGGGGACCCGCTGCCGTTATCTATGGGGCGGCCCCACAGCCCCGCCCGGCCCCCCCCCGCGAGATAAGGCCCCCCCCCCACCCTCCGGCCCCGGGGGGGGGGTCTGACCCCCTCCTGCCCCCCCCCCCCCCCCCAGGCAGCCCGACAAGCTGGTGGTCGTCTGGACCCGGCGCAATCGGCGCGTCTGCTCCAAGGTGGGCTTGGGGGGGGGGCATGGGGGGGCTATGGGGGGCTATGGGGGGATTTTGGGCCGGGGGTCCATGGGGGGGCTGGGGGGGCTATGGGGATTTGGGGGGTTTGGGGGCTATGGGGTTATTTAGGGTCTGGGGGTCACGGGGGGGATTTGGGGCTGGGAGGGCTACGGGGGGGGTTTGGGGGAATTTGGGGCTTGGGGGGTTATGGGGGGCCATGGGGTTATTTAGGGGCTGGGGGGGGCTATGGGGGAATTTGGGGTCAGGGGGGGGCTATGGGCGACTTTGGGGTCCGGGGGCTGGGGGGGTCAGGGGGTTTTGGGGTGATTCTGCTGCTCTTGAGGGGCTACTGGGGGGGGCTGGGGGGCTATGGGGGGGGGGGAGGGGGTGTTCGTGGGCTGGGGGGGTCTCGGGGGGGGTCCCGGGGGGGGTCTCGGGGTCCCTGACGGGGGGGGAGCAGCCCCACAGCTGGCAGCCCGGCATCGAGAACCCGTACCGGGGCATGGTGGTCTGGGTGGTCCCCGAGAGCGTCGACGTCGTCGTCACCCTCTACCGGGTGCGTGCCTTGCACGAGGACCCTCGTGCACAGCCCTCGTGCACACCCCTCGTGCACACCCCCCTTGTGCACGCCCCCTCGTGCACCCCCCTTGTGCACACCCCCCTCGTGCACGGCCCCTCGCACAAGCCCCCTCCCCTTGCACGCTCGTTGCCTCGCACCCCTCCTCTTGCACGTCCCCTCGTGCACACCGCGGCCCCTTGCACGCGGCCTTTACACGAGCACTCGCACCTAAAGCACGGCCCCTTGCACGAGTTCCAGGTCCCTTTGCACACGCAAGTTCCCTTAGTGCACACCCCGAGCCCCCTTGCACACTTCCCCTTGCACAAGTCCCCTTGCTCATCCACCCCATGCCCCCAGCCCCCCCCTCTTGCACAAGCCCCTTGCACACTCACCATCCTTGTGCCCCCCACATGCCCCCCCCGCCTTGCACAAGCCCCCCTTGCCACACTCACCCTCCCCGTGCCCCCCCCAGGACCCCCACGCCACCACCTACGATGAGAAGGAGTGGACGTTCCTGGTGGAGAACGTGAGTGGGGCTGGGGCTGGGGGGGTTTGGGGGGTTCGGGGACCCCCTTGGGGACCCCGCCTGACCCCCCCCACCCCATTAACCCCCCCCCCTCCCCGGGCAGGAGTCGCGGGGGCGGCGCTCGGTGGTGGCGGGGGCGGCGCTGGACCTGGGCCGCTTGGTGGGCCCCGAGCCCACCCGCCTGGCGCTGCCGCTGCGCCCCCGCTCCCGAAAGGTGGCGGCCGCCAGCCTGCGCCTCAGCCTCTGCGCCACCCTCCTGCACGAGGGGCACCCCACGTGAGCGGGGAGGGGGCTGCGGGGGGGCTGGGGGGGATTTGGGGGGAGCAGGGGGGAGCGGGGGCAATGGGGGCATCGGGAGGGAGTGGGGGTGTTGGGGGCGTTGGGGGTGTCGGGAGGGTGGGGGGGTCTTGGGGACATGGGAAGGGTCTTGGGGACATCGGGGACATCAGGAGGATGTGGGGGTCTTGGGGTCATTGGGAGGGTCTTGGGGTATTGGGGACGTCAGGGACATCAGGAGGGTGTTGGGGTCTTGGGGACAGTGAAAGGGTATTGGGGTCTTGGGGGTCCTGGGGTCATGGGGAGGATGTGAGGGTCTTGGGGACATCGGGGACATCAGGAGAGTATTGGGGTCTTGGGGACATGGGAAGGGTCTTGGGGACATTGGGGACGTCAGGAGAGTATTGGGGTCTGGGGTATTGGGAGGATGGGGGGGTCTTGGGGACACTGAAGGGGTATTGGGGTCTTGGGGACATTCAGGGACATCAGGAGGGCATTGGGGTCTTGGGGTCATGGGGAGGATGTGGGGGTCTTGGGGACACTGAAAGGGTCTTGGGGTCTTGGGGACATCGGGGACATCAGGAGGGTGTGGGAGTCTTGGGGTCATTGGGGACATTGGGAGGGTGTTGGGGTGTTGGGGGTCTTGGGGACTTGGGGACATGGGAAGGGTCTTGGGGACATTGGAGACATCGGGGGGGTCTTGGGGTCTTGGGGGTCTTGGAGCCATGGGGAGGACGTGACGGTCTTGGGGCCACTGGGAGGGCCGGGGGGATCGGGGTCTTGGGGACATTGGGGACATCGGGAGGGCTTTGGGGTCTCGGGGGTCTGGGGGTCACCTGGAGGGGGGGGGGAGACCCCGCGGTGACATTTTGGGGCGCAGGGACGAGGACATGCGCAGCGTGGCCAGCCTGCTCAGCTCCCGCATGGGCGAACGGTGGCCGACCTGGGGGACTTCAACGAGAGCGAGGAGGAGGAGGAGGAGGAGGAGGAAGGTCGTGCTGGGGGGAGGGTGCGCCGGGAGAGCGCCCCCCCCGTCCCCAAAGGTGGGTGCGGGGCCCCAAAACTGCTCCGGATCGCCCCAAAATGGGTGTGGTGGCCCCCACAGACCCCAAATCGCCCTGTTTTGTCCCCAAAATTCCCCATTTTGTCCCCAAATCTCCCCATTTTGTCTCTAAATTGCCCAATTTTGTCCCCGAATCTCCCCATTTTGTCCCCAAATTGCCCCAATTTTTCCCCAAATCACCCCATTTCGACCCCAACCCCTCCCCATCGTGCCGGTGTCCCCCCACAATTTTTTTTTGGGGGGGGGCCCTGCTCTGACCCCCCCCATTCCCCCCCCCCCCAGATGCACCCCGGGAGCTGCAGGCGCTGGTGGAGGAGGAGGAGCCGGGGGGGCCCCCCCTAGGCACAGGTGGGTCATGGAGGGGGGGGCACAGCGGAACTCCCCCACCCCCAAATTTGGGGTCCTGACCCCCACCCCCTCCTCAGATGCTGCCACAGAGGGGGGCGACCACCTGGATGGGGGGGGGACAGCCCCAGGAGCCCCCCTAAGAGAAACCCTGGTGAGTGGGGCTGGGGGGTCGGGGGGGGGGGGTCTGGGGTAATCTGGGGGGGGGCTGGGGTTGTTTTAAGGGGGTTTGGGTCATTTGGGGGGGGTCTTGAGTTATTTGGGGAGGGGTCTGGGGTCATTTGGGGGGGGTCCAGGGTTATTTTGGGGGGAGTCTGGAGTTATGTGGGGGGTGGTCTGTAGTCTTGGGGGGGGCTTGGGTTATTTTTGGGGTGGTCTGGGGTCACTCGGGGGGGGTGTTACGGGGAGGGCTAAGAACACAGAGGGGGGGTTCCAGGCCCACCCTGACCCCCCCCTTTTTTATTTTATTTTATTTTATTTTATTTTATTTTATTTTATTTTATTTTATTTTATTTTATTTATTTTATTTTATTTTATTTTATTTTATTTTATTTTTATTTTATTTTATTTTATTTTATTTTATTTTACTTTACTTTACTTTATTTTATTTTACTTTACTTTACTTTATTTTATTTTATTTTATTTTATTTTATTTATTTTATTTTTATTTTTATTTTTATTTTATTTATTTTTTATTTTATTTTATTTTATTTTATTTTATTTTATTTTATTTTATTTTATTTTATTTTATTTTATTTTATTTTATTTTATTTTATTTTATTTTATTTTATTTTTTTCCCCATTTCCAGCCCCCCCCCGGGGGGGGCAGCGGCCGCGCCTCGCTGCTGGCCTGGTGCCAGGAGGCCACGGCCGGGTACCGGGGGGTTCGGGTCACCAACTTCAGCACCAGCTGGCGCAGCGGGCTGGCCTTCTGCGCCCTGCTGCACCGCTTCCAGCCACACCGCGTGTGAGGGGGGGGGGGCAAAGGGGGGGGGGCGGGGGGGGGCATGGGGGGGGTCAGGGGGGGCGTTGGGGGAGGGTAGGGGGTGGGTGGGGGGCACCCTGGGGACGTGGCGGGGGAAGGATGGGGGTGGTGGAGGGGGATGGGGGGGGAGAATGGGGTGTGGGGGGGGTGTTTTGGGGTGGGGGGGGCAAAGGGGGGGTAAAGGGGGGGTAAAAGGGGGGGCAAAGGGGGTGGGGGGGGCACTCTGAGGATGTGGCGGGGGAAGGATGGGGGTGGTGGAGGGGTGGGAGGGAGGTTTTTTGGGGGGTGGGGGGGATGAGAATGGGGTGGGGGGGGTGTTTTGGGATGGGGGGGCACGAGGGGGCACCTGCCCCCCCCCAACTCTTTTTTTCTCCCCCCCCCCCAGTGACTTTGAGGCCCTGGACCCCCTCGACATCCGAGGCAACAACAAACTGGTGAGGGGGGGGGGTGGCTAAGAGGGGGGGGCTGGGGCACTCAGGGTGCTCAGGACCCCCTCCCTGACACCCCCCCTTATTTTTGTGTGTCCCCCCCCCAGGCGTTTGCGGGGTTCTCGGCGCTGGGCGTCCCCCGCCTGCTGGACCCGGCCGACCTGGAGCGGCCGCCGGTGCCGGACGCCCTGGGGGTGCTGACCTACCTGGGGCTGCTGCGCGCCCGCCTCGGGGACCCCCCCCGCGGCCCCCCCGGGACCCCCCCGGAGCCCCCCGGGACCCTCCCGGCACCCCCAGAGCCCCCCGGGACCCCCCCAGGGCCCCCGGAACCCGGAGCTGCGGCACAGGGAGCCGGGGGGACCCGCGGGGTGACGGACGGCGCCGCAAGGGATG